>NW_010240512.1:10855-73405 GCF_000690775.1 Eurypyga helias | reverse complement strand
ATCCTCACTGACCATGGGTGGCTCTCCATTTTCCCAATCCCTGCCCTTGCCTTCTGTGACTCTGGGGGTATGGCTTGAGCCTTGACAGTGAAGACCAAGGCAAAAAAAGCATTGAGTACCTCGGCCTTCTCCATATCCTGGGAAGCCAGCTCTGCCATTTCCTTCTGCAGAGGGCCCACATTTTCCCTGATCTTCTTTTTACCCCCTATGTACCTATAGAAGCCCTTCTTGTTGGCCTTGATGTTCCTGGCCACATTCAATTCTGTCAGGGCTTTGGCCTTCCTAATCTGATCTCTGACCTCTCGGACAACTTCCCTGTAATCCTCCCAGGTTACCTGTCCATGCTTCCCCCCATTGTAGGCTGCTTTTTTTTGCCTCACTTTGTCCAGGAGCTGCTTGTTCATCCACACAGGTCTGCTGCCACTTTTACCCAACTTCCTCTTTGTGGGGATGCATCGCTCCTGACCTTGGAGGATAAGGTCCTTGAACACTTGCCAGCTTTCTTGGGCCCCTCTTCCCTCCAGGACTTCTTCCCAAGGAACCTTCCCAATCAGTTCCCTGAAGAGGCTAAAGTCTGCTCTCCTGAAGTCCAGGGTAGCGAGCTTGCTGCGCACCCTCCTCGCCCCTGTATGGATCTCAAACTCCAAACTTAGTAGCTTCAAGGCCCAGGGGCTTCTTTCAGGTGTCACAAAGTCCACTTTCC
Organism: Eurypyga helias; assembly: GCF_000690775.1. Classification (NCBI taxonomy): domain Eukaryota; kingdom Metazoa; phylum Chordata; class Aves; order Eurypygiformes; family Eurypygidae; genus Eurypyga; species Eurypyga helias. Next base: position 72,702 of record NW_010240512.1, on the reverse strand, counting down.
TTAGATGTGGCTGTCAAGCTTACTGGAAAAGACAGATTCAGAGGATATCAAGCAGAGACACCAGCTGTTAGATAATGCTTCTGAATTGTCAATGCAAAATAATTTCCTACAATCAAGAGCCCTGTCTAGTCACTTCAGGTAACTGAGACAATGAGGTTTCCACTGTTTCTCCTGTGAAACTTTTCAACTTAATACATTCCCTGTAAAAAATTGGTCTTAATACTGATCCCAAGTTCTTCTTTGCTCAGATTTACTACTCAACCCCTAATTAAAGTTCTTCATGTCACACAATTGTCTGATTAACATCACTGTTATGTAACTGAAGGAACTGAAACAACTGATGCCAAGTGGATAAGAACATCATGTTGTCCCATTTATGGCAGTCATCTCCTCGTGTATGGCAGTGTTGCCAGACTCCTCCCAGAATAACCGTAGGCAAGAACTACCAGAAAGGTCTTATGAGAACATCTATCCGGCTGCCATCTCAGCAGCACCTAAGATGCAGATGCAGCTCAACATCTGCTCCATGCTACCAGGTGACAAAGACTTATGAGATAGATAGCAGGCAATTGAAATTCAGTTTATGAGCGGTAATACTGGCACAGCTACATAGATCACTGCAGAAAGAAAGTTATTTTTCAAGGGAACAGCAACACTGTGTAGTTCAGCAAACCATAAACTCTAGGGTTACCTTGAGAAGATGCATTGCTGAAATCAATGTTTTTCAACATTAACCTTTTCCTTCTGGAAAGGTCTGTTCATGCCTCTATTTCACTGAACAAGGGAGCTTAAGTGCTAGAATTAATGCATCTTAGGAGCAATCACCCCAAGAGGGGGCCTGTCAAAGCTGTAACAGCATAAAACAAGGGGATTTGTGTGTTTTTTCAGTCTGCCACATGCAGCTTTTACAGTCACTAGTATAATGCCCTTTTGGATATCCCTTAGTGATAGCACACTTCATTTGTTCTAAATTTAGGCTACCACTTCGCAACAACTAATAGGGGGGCAAAGGGGCTTTTTTCTTTTAGCTACATCGTTAAGCAGAGATACTATGGTACTGCAGAGCAGCTCACACAGCATCTCCCCACCTTATGCTTACAGTAGCATCCTAGATTTCTGGAGATAAACAAAGTGATGGCAGATTCGAGGCTTTTATTCTGATTTTTTTCTGAAGTTTTGAAACACATTTTTAACCTTGAATAAGCATTTCCTCATACAAATGGCCAACTCGGCAGGTTTTCTCATCTAGCGATGCTCTTATGTCATTGCTTATTATTCCTATTAACAGCATCAAAATTCGGCAAACATCCACCAAGTTTTCTAGCAATGATATATTCACAAATTTTGCTCTACAACCATTATTTTTTTGCACACCTAAAAGGCTATACTTTTAAAATGCAGCCTTAGATGACGGTGCTTGAAAACTCCTTACCCTAGTATAAAGTATTCCATCTGATGCTGTAAAGAGCTTTTCAGAGAAATGTTCCCCTATAAAGTGTAAGTTAATCTTACAAGTGCACTAGTCACTGAAATCACTGGTTGTGAGTTTCCAAACATTCAATTATCCCATCCCATTGGACTTTTATGGCTTTCTAACGTAAGCCCAAGGCAGCACAAAAAGTTAAACCAGCATGGGATGTGGAGGCTCAGGAGCACACTGTACCAACCTCCCCTCTGCTGCTCCAAGTGCTTTCACTCTGTCCTCTGCAATATCCCCGATGGGTCCATGAGGTTTGTTGATAGTGAATATATTTTTTTGATTCATCTACAAGATTAAATCTTTTGAGTTAAAAGAAAAAAAAAAACTTCTGGCAAGCATGTATTACCTTTGCTACTTGTGGACCAGGTTACCCTTTGAAAAGTGTGCATAAGAAATCAGTGTATTTCTAATATGCCACTAGGTTCCTAGATTCTGTAACGGTCCATGTAGATCTCAGCTCTTTCTACAGATATCAGAAGCAATTAGGTGATAAAGAGAGAAGAACATTCCTAACAACTGCAATCCTACACTCCAAAGTTCCTGTTATCTGCAGAAAAATTCCTGGTCTTATTAAAATTATTGAAGTTACTCAGGAAGTTTGAGGTAAAAGTGACAAAGAGGCTGCTCATCAGGAATAGTGGGTAACTTGAATTCCTTGCGATTTCTTCCCCAAGGAGGTTGTGGAAAGAAGTCTGCACTGTATCCAGGGTGCCCTGCAGGCTGACTGAAGAATCTCAGCAAGCAAGAGGAAGTTGTCCTGTGAATTGTGACTGCTCCTCATAAGAGGTGACAAGAACAAGAGCTGGATCTTCACCAGTGTTTGAAATTATAGCAGTGTCTCCCTTTTGATATGACTTGTTTAAGAAAATGCCTTCTCACCAGAGGAAAGCACAGGCAAAGCTGAACAAAAGCTCCAGTCATTTCAGGACAAGTTAAATTTTTACTTGTTCTGAGGAGTTAAAAAAAGAAATCAGTTGACTAAGAAGGAGATTATATTCTTTCTTGAATCTAGCTTTCATTACCACACAGACAAATTCTTAAGTGAAGGTATTTTAAGGTCAGAATAAGCATTAAGATATGATCAAGGCTCTGTCTGAAACTGGAGGCAAAGTTAGAGCAGAGCTATTTGGGGGAAAAAAAAGGAGAAAATTTCATAAAAAGAACTCAAAATGAGTCAGAGGGCAGAACAAGGACTGGACATGTGTGTTTAAAAATATGCCAACTGCACACAAGGAAAAATTTGTTGTGAAAGAAAATTGTACATGCAGTAGCTGGCAATAGTTTAATAATTCTGAGTTCTCAGTGGACAAGTAAACTAAGTAATTCAAGGCACTTTCACAGCTACTGAACTGAATTTGTGAGCCTAGATTGCTGATCTCACATATGGTTTAGGGAAATCTGCACCAGTCCATATCATTATCACCTTCAATTCTAACTCTCTTACAGTTAGAGCAGTTTGGGAATGTTCAGTGTGAAAATTAAGTTCCTTACAAAAGCAGAGCTGGTGAGATTCTGGCTTTACACTTGATTCTTCACTTTTCAGTCACTGCTGCCTTTATTTCTAATTATCTCACACTACAGAACCACCAAAGGAATCCAGAGGCAACTGGAAACCCACCGTGCTGAGTGCTGTACAGACAGCTAGACACAGTCCCTGCCCCCAGCAGCGAAGAAACAGTAGCAAGCTTCTAAAAGGTAAGAAAACAGCCACTGTTTAAGAAGGTTCTTCATGGCTGCAGTGTTGACAGATTATGTATTGTATCTACTGGGGCTGCATCCCCTTTAATTAACAAGGTTACAGTAAAATGAGTACTTTTAGGATAATACAGAGCAATATGGGAAGGCAGCAATACAATAGCTAACAAACAGCATATAAGTATCGGAAGACAAGCACAAATATGAGGGATGACATCAAAGTTCTGTAAGATACAACCTAGAGAAAACTTAAGGGACTATAGCTTCAATTATAATTACCTTCAAAATATAAATATAAATGAAGGAAGGGAATTACTCAATCTCAGCAGATGCTAAGACACAGAAGCAAGCTAACAAGAGTTGAGACTAAGCCTTAGAGTGTATTTCTGAATACTAAAACCAGCTGAAGTCTGAAAGAGACTATCAAAGATGGTATCATCCTCACAGTACTCAAGGATGTATCCGGTGAGGCATTAGTGACAAGAAATGCAGGCAGGGTGCAATCTTAGGAAGAGTAGAAAGGCAGGCTGTCTGACTGAGCAACCTTTCTAGCTTCCACATCTGTCTGCTGTCAGGCATGGCCTGAATGGATTCTCAGCCCTTGAGACTCATGTTTGCAACACCCGAGCTCTTGCAATGCGACAGTAATGTAGTTAGCTGTAGAGCAAAGAACCACAGTGGTAACATGAAGCAAGACCCTTTTGAAATCAAAAAACAAACAAAATCCAAATTAACTTAGGGAGTTTATGAGAGTTTTTAGGTCAACTTCACCCCAGAGCATTAAAGCTTTTGTCTCTCCTTTTATTGAAAGGAAGCTTGTCAAGTACTGATGTGGCCCATAGCTATTGCCACATGGAGATGCTGTCCTTGAAAACCTCAGCTCCTAGGATGCACAGATCAAAACGCAACATTGCATGTGAGACTGGCAGTCCCCCAAGCCTGCCTGCAGGTTATGTCTGAAGGTGGCTTATTTTGTGCATGTTACTCAGGGGTAGGGGATTCTGGCGGTCCCAGGTAGCATTTGGTTGGGGGAAGAGTATAAGTGTCCCTTGGGTTTCTGTAAATATTCCCTAGTTCTGAAAGTTACAGTGTGGTCAGAACGAAGTTCATGCTTCAGCCTTGTATGATAAAACTGCATGCAAGAGCGTTGTTAATGCACATGTAACAGGAAATCACACATGGTGTTCAATAGTATGTCAGCCTCATTCATGTAGTTTCTCATTTAGATGAAGAACTAAAAATACTTGCTACTATATATTAAAAATGGGCACATTTGTATATTACTGTGGGAACACTAATTTGTTCCTTTTGGGGGGGTGGGGGTGGGAGGGGAGAAGGGTGTTACATCTATATTTGCAACTGCAACATTGCGAGAAGAATTGTCACATTTAACACATTTTGTTGTCTTGGCTACTGAATCCTGACTAGCGACATTATTTTAGATATGTTACTGATAAATCTTTTTTCAGGCCAAAATGCCAGGCTGGATAGAGAGTATTACAGCACTTGTCTCAGTCCTGCCAATTCCCAAGTACTTCAGCTTCTAGCATCTACAATGATTTCCTGAAGACCAAGTCTCTTTTAATGGCCTTGGATCTTTTAAAGCCCAAGTAACTATAAACAGCATAGAAGAAGGAATAATTCTCCCAGTTAAGCCTCCCACAGAGACTGTTCTCTGTGCCAGGGTACAGATGAATAGGCTTTGAATGCTAATTGTAACACTGTGTGTACTCTTCCTGAGCTAATCAGCTCACGGTACAGACAAACAACTTTTATTATCAATTCCATTCCACCACACAAACCATCCTGAAATGCTTTTCCAGTAGCTAATTTAGAGACCTCCCGTTGGCTTAGTTCAGGCTGTGGAAGGTTTGTAAACAAGCTGTGTTATTCAAGAGGAATTTGCTCTCCCTCGGTGTCTCTCTTACATTCTCTCTTTTGCCTGAAGTATTAGGATCTAATGGAAATAGTTGCCTAAGAGTGGGAAGCAAAGCATGTTAATACCTACTGGCAAAAGCACATGTTCCATGCCTCAAGAGGTTTCATGTGCGACAGACGAGAAAACTCGCTTGCAGACCTGAGTAACACTGTATGATTTGCTTTACCATGTAAAAAATTATTGCAAAGATTTTTTTTTTCTTCCTCTTTTTGATAGTAGAGTAGTTTTTACCATTAGAAGTTACATACAGATTTGGGTCTGCCCCTCACTCTGGAGTGAGATATTGTACATATGATCAAAGCTAGAGGTGATAACTTTCAAATATAAAACCTCTGCTGGGAACTCAGCCAACACGAACTTACAGACAGCATCAATAAACTGAACCCTAAGAGCACCCACACATCTTGTACGGCTGTTTAGATCTGTATTGAACGGGTCAAGACGTGCTGCTAAAACAGAGTATTTTCCACTGGTACAAGTGAACACAACAGCAGTGTGATGAAGACACTTTCACATGAGGTATTTTCTGCTTTTATATCCCCAGTAAATGTACTCCTAATCTGTTCAGAAGTCTGTTTTGTCAAAAAAAGAGTGCAGTTTCACAGAAAGAAGCCTCCTAAAGTTTCTGGCACTGCTCTGTTTTAAATCTTTTGGAAAAGAGCATTCAGACTGACTGTGGAGAAACAGGCTCCCTTTATAAGCTAAAATGTGTGAATAGCTGGTAGGGTTTTCCCTCAGGGGAAAAAAAAAACCCAACCACTCCCCCCCCCACCCCCCCCCCAAAAAAAAAAACCCAGCCTAAGAGAGAACTCTGTATTTGAGATAAAGGCAGTTTTGTAACTTTCAGATACTCTTTGTTCCCTCCTTCTTGAAAGTTCATTTGATCCTATTGTGTCCATATTCCACCATAACAGGCTGTATACTATTCTGAACGGAACCAGTGAGCTGCTGCTGTTACAGACTACAGTCTGATGCAGGAAGCTATTTGTAAGCCGCAGTGAGTTTAAGTGCAGGCATACATTTTCCTGCCATGGAATTAAGATGCAAAACAAGGCCCTTGTCTTTAGATAAGCCATTCATCAAATACCTGGTTTATGCTGAGAGCTGAAAGAGGAAAACTACCAAATTATCCGAAGCTGAAAACACATTTATGAAAGTGACTTAATTCCTTGGCCACTCTCAATAACATATTTTGTTCAGCACTGGAGCCATGTTTTTAAAAGGGCTTAATAGCTTTCTTGATCAACTTATGAAATGGGAAGTGCAGACCAAAATCCCCTTTTGCTGAAGTCAGTAGCAGAATCCCACTTCTTCAGGCAGCAAGTGAATAACTGTCGTTCCCACTGTCAGTATAAGTACCTCAGGAAAGAGTATTTATGTCCCACATAAGTGATCCCTCTGTTTCTTGTCCACACTGATTGTGTATACCACAATAGCTTCTTAGACAATACAAGCAAAGTGTCTAAAGAGTGTTTTATAACTGCATGAAAATGGCATCTTGTCTTCACTTCAGACAAGGATCTCTTACATACATTTCCTTTGGCTCTTGCTCATTAGTGCAGAGATGAAAATCTCAAGCATCTCATAGCTTGTTATTAATACATAGTCATTCTCTGCTGCTCACAAGGGAGATTGAGAGACTGACAGCAGGCCCCTAATACAGCAGCCTGATTATGCAACCTCTATACATAGACAATTCCTAGTGACAGCTTAGAAGAAAGGACTAGTTATAATTATTACCAATATTTGTTAGGCAACAGTAGTGTTTGTGATGCTCTACAGGGCAAATACTGTCCTACTTTTTCCTGAAGAACAACTGATGTCACAAGACTCTTCTGAAGATACATAGATAGTGAAAACTTACAAAGTTCCCATCCACTTATTTTTTGCTTTCTACTTTTTCTCCTACCATTAAAGGGCCTGTAAATAATAATAGAATGGTGAGGGCAAGATAGTGACAATGGCTGTATGAAGAAATGCGCTTTGAGGAAGAATTTGAATGAGAAAAAGGAGATATCCACAGTCTGGAAGATAACCTAGCAGTAAGCAGATGTGAGGGAGAGCAAGTGAAAGGAGCACTGGCATTGGCAATGATGACTACACAAAGGGAATCAAAGTCAGAGATCTGGGTTGCTGAAGTGTTGGGGTGAAGCGTTTGATCACAGGAGAGAGGGAAGATTCAGTGAGACAAAAACATGACTTTATTGTCAGGCAGGAGAGGGTGGTTGTAAGAGCTGCATTTCTGACAGACTAGTAGGGAACAATAAGGGTAGGTAGAAGGTGGGGGAAGGTTAGAGGTTATCATCTAATGATGCTCAAGACAAAAAAGGGTAGGATTGTTATGGTATTAGTCTTATGTATTCAAGGACATGGAACCTTAAAATGCATTTAGGACATGAATTGAAGGAGCCATCAGACAAATGGAGGAGGTGAAGGAAGGAGTTCAGTCACACTGGCACACATCACTTGGGAAGGAAACAGATCAGGAAAAGACCAGAAACAAAAGCTATTAGGAGAAAAGAAGGTTAGTTGATGCAAACAGCTTGTGACAGAGGCTTTCCATCTTTTTCTTGAAGTCAGCAACACTTGTGACATTTAGAGAAAGAATGGCAACAAGAAGGCTAAGGGAAGGAAATGAGAGTCTCCAAGAGGGACTTGATGGGAGCAGTGGGACTTCTGCTTAAGAAAGACTTGGAAAGAATCTTGGAAATAATTTAGTACAGACAGTCCCTCTGGCTTCTGAAATGCACTTACAAGATATTTAGTGGCGGGAGAAACAGAAGCAAGACCACACCAACCTGTGGTTCGGTGTACGTCACTCAAGTACAAAGGAGACAATTACAAAGTAGAGCCTAAAGAAGTAACTTGAGCACTTGTGAAAGCAAAAGAAGAAGCAGGTGGTAAGGAGACCTGGAGCTGCAGGGATGCTACAGACTCGCTGCAGGGATGCTACAGATTCGCTAACTTAGGGGTATAGCAGAGTGGACAGGTAAAAGTGAAATACACAAGTAGCACTAACAGAGCAAAGGCTGGTGACCACTGAAAAACAGAGCAGCCAAACAGGGTCCAATCAGGCATCTACATTCAGATCAGTTTCTCAGCAAGAAGGACATCTCTGATGTTCAAACATGCTCGTGGTTCTTGGTAACGAAGAAGATGTCACATTGATGGAACTCTGAAGTTAATTAAAAAGGAAAGTGTCATGGTTTAGCCTTATCTAGCAATTAAATACCACTCAGTTGCTCGATCACCTCCCACCCTCTCAGAGGAGAGTCAGAGGAAAAGACAAGGAAACCTTGTAAAAGTTGAGATAAGAACTATTTAATAATATAAATGAAAATTACAGTGATACTCATGCTAACAACACTACTACTACTAAGTAATTAAAAGAATAGAAAATAGAACATATCATACAGTAGCTCACCACATGCCGACTGACACCAGCCAGGTCTCAAAACAGCAAACAGTCAAGAACCACTCCCTTGCTAACAACCACACTAAGAGCTAACAAAAGGAACTAACAATCCACCTGTCAAACTAGCCAAAAGCCTTTACGATCCTCCCCGCAGGAAATTTCGTGCCTTCCAAACTACACATGTGCACACCCAGCCTCAGCACTGAGCCTGACTACCATGGAATGAAATAAATCTCTTGGCCACTGTGGACCAGCCAGTTTTATGTAGGAGAGAGGCTCACTCCTGCCGGAGACGAGCACAAAGATAGTGAAAACAAAGGCAGTCTACAAATCTATATTTACCCGGTGATAAGGAAAACTATATTCTGGTATCCCAGCTGAGAGGCTGAGCGGTTAATCTATTCCTTTCATTTTTGCAGACTTTGACAACAGTCAGCGCTTGCTTGAAGTAACGAAGCATAAGTATTAGATGCAATCAAAAGACAAATTAATGCATGTGTTTAGATTCATTCCTTATTTGATCATGCAAAATGCTTCCTTGAAGTAATCTACAGTATTTAGCAGGTGCCACCTTGGCTGAAATCAGCAAGTAATTATAGTATCCACTAATTATAGTATCTTAGCTACCTCAACCTGTGGATTCTGGACACCTGAGGAGGCATGGACTACTTCTATGGAGTCTGCCAAAACAAGTTTAGAATCAGTAGGTTCAGATTTGTTGTACAGGATCTGTATCTCCAGTGAGAAATTTTAAGGAATCTGGAAATTAAAAAGGAATGTCCAACTACTCAGTAGTTTTCAGTTGCTTCTGTCCCCAGATCTTGTAGTCAACCTAGAGAAATATTACTGAAAGGTATTTAATCATGCAATAGCTTCCCCTCTTCTTGAGTTTTATGTTCTTTCCCTTCTACCTCTAATGGCAGTTCATGCTATTTAGAAAGTGTTTGTTCAGAGATAGATTAATCTGTATGTAAGATCCTAAATATGAGATGTATATCTGAGGTCTCTCCATCGTAGAAATAGCACACGTGCTGCACTTGACATAGTCAAGTACCACGATTTTTAATAATGAGACTATAACAGTGGAGGGTAAAAGAAGGGTTTACACTTTACTGCCCAAAGTAATGGGTAATTACTCCTTTTTCTTTTGAAAAATGCTAGCTTTATCAGCATTTTTCCTAGCCCTTTATAGAATTCTCTCACTTCAGTAACTCCAAGATTGGTTTTGACACAGAATGAACTATAGCAGGACACTGGGATTTGCTTTCAGAAAAGAGCAAGGTTACCTTAGGTCCTTTATTTTCAAACTATGAGTTTGCTTAATAAGAAGGGCAGAGGGAGGTTTGCAGATATAATGTTCCACATCAAAGGATATATTTCAGATCAGCTCTACAAGTTACTTTTCTCTGCTTACAGTAGCCTTCCCTGTTGGTTACCTGTTCCCTATGGTAACACTCTGTCGTCAGAGATATTCAATATTAATTACTTGCTGCAGTCCTGAATTTGTACCTTCTATCTTCAGAGACTTGGGTTGGTTGTCTGTCTCAAATGATGGGTTTTTAACATGGGCTAATATGTGAACATCCTTGCAGATGCAAGACTGGACATACCACTTATGTACGTCCTACAATTCATATATATAGAGAGCAGTGTATGTCTGCTGTCTATTACGAGAGTGCGATGGAACTTCACCTATTCATGACAAACTCCTCCCTTGTTTGGCTTTTCACTCTTGTTCTTCAATGGCAGTGTTCTTCAATGTTCTTCAATGACACCAACCAACAATACGCAGCTTCTGCAAAAGGGGGAAAAAAAAGGTGTATTTGTAGTCTGAGAACCATAATGAAATCTGGACTGTTAATTTCATATAGTATTCTGCAAGCAAGCAGGAGCTCACTCTTCTTGCTCAAATACAAGTAGAAGCCATTAGTTTCTCAGCAGGACATACCTTACGCTCAGTGTCACACTATTAAATCCAGACAACTTCTATGGGCCTTGCAGTTTGAGCAAAGTGAGTTTGCAACTGCCTTCAAAACGCAAGAGAAATATACTCTCTTTCTCCATGGGCAGAAATACTTTGTTTCTCTGATTATCAGAAAAGGATATAAAATATTCTTCCTCAGACCAGTAAGAGAAGGAAAAGCAAACACTGATAAACTGCATTAATAATCAATACGTTTCAAGATTAAGAGGTAGATCTTCTTATTATGCTATGCAATTTTCTTTTCTATTTCCACAGGTAGCATTCTCACTTTATACTCCAAACTTATGTCAGTCTTTGAGCATAAATTTTCTGCTCTTTCTTCTTAATATACACAGCAAGATGGGACAGCAAATACAGGTGTATAAACTTTGCTGATGAACATGCAATTCACTGTACACTCCTAACAAACAAGAGGGTTTTCCCCAAATGCCTAACAAACAATGCTGGATTAAACAGAAAAATTATATATCCTCTAATCATGGAGAGCTCTCTGAATCTGCACTTTTGACCTGAAGACTATTAAGGAACATTTAAAGGAAATATGAATATGTAGGAGCCAAGATAAAGCAGATAGATTGACATTAAAGGAGGAAGGGCATCATATTTAATGTAGTTCACGTAAGTTACTCCAAGTATAACTTCAAACGGTATCACTTTTTTTTATCATCTACTCACTTAGAAGTAAAAATAAAATCCTTCTTTTGATTTGGTATGAAAGACAATACATCTGTCATATCTGTGTCATGCAGTACAAACCAGCTTTCAGTGACACTCAGCAGTATGTTATTTCTTCTTTTTCCGTTCAAAGAGAATTAAAATGTTACGTATAAATTCATGTAGGTAAAGGTGCATGAGCTATTGGAAAATCAGAGAAGTCTGTTCGTGACTGTAGAAAGTTCTAAAAGTCTTTGCCTATGTTTAATAGGTCCACTGTTTTCTACAGATAATGCCAAGACCTTGTAAGAGGACTCCCTACTGTCCTTGTGTTCAGGGATTACTCCATGCTTTTTATTCTCCACAAACCACACTGCAAGTAAGAGCATAGCATGGCATTTTGAAAAGATGCTCCTCATAGTCAAATGCAGAGAATGTTCTGTCTGGATGACAATCACTGCCATTTTTAAATTCAGAAAATCCTCATATACTAGAAAAATCTCCAAACCTTCAATTTATGCCTTTGGAATCTAACCAGCATACTCTGTAATAGATATGACTATTGGCAGCCTGGGGCTTGCATCTCTCTCCTGGGATTAAGGTGGTCAGTAAGGCATCCAAATACAGGACACTACTGCGTATGGGTGTTACAGGCCTAGTTTAGGTCTGGCAGGATTTGTTAGGACATAGCTGTACTGATCTGACTGCTAAACGTCTACCTGACTACAGCAAAGTTGCATCAGTTCTCTGTAACACAGAAAAATATTTTTGAAAACAAACAAATATAGAAAAAAAAATTTGAGTAAATCTGCATGCTTCAGACACTTGCCTGTAAGTTGACTGCAAGCAACAAACACTTAGATGCAGTATCTTGAATAAGTCTGTGGAATCAAAGGCAACAAGTACAGCATGGGCCAACCAGAGATGGCATACAGCTGGATCTGGTAGTCACGAACAAAGAAGAACTAGCTGGAGATACAGTAAACAATAGTAGCTTTGGCAGTAGTGGCCATGGAATAGTGACGTTCAAGATCCTGACAGTTGTGAGGAAGGAAAGTAGCAGAGTACTCAGGTGGACCTCAGGTGAGCAGACTTCAGTTTATTCAGGAAACTGTAAGTGGGTTCCCATGGGAGGCAATTCTGAGGCTTTTTCCCCCCATATGGACAGCCGAGTTGGGGAATACATTGCACCGAAAGGCTGTACAATTCCAGACTTGGAGATTTCCAACACCCTGAGCAACCTGGTCTGATCCCATAGCTGGCCCTGCTTTGAGCAGGAGGTTGGACTAGAGACCTCCTGTATTATCATATGATGGTCTCAACATGACAACCAGTCTACCCTCTGTAGCATCATAAATCCTGAAGAGTGCTGTGACTTCTTTCTTTCCATTGCCTTTTTAGATAATGCGAACACTTTAATAGGACTTGCATGAAAATGAAAGGAAGAAGCCAGACCTCAATAATTTGTATCTGATGTCATCTGATGCCCTATGGAGCCATGCTATTGTCCCAGACACTCAGCTTGCTAGATGTGAAGGGAAATGTGAAGTTAAGCATTCCCAAGGAAAAACCAAACAGCTGCTGTATCTACAAGGAAGGCAAAACAAATAATCTGCAGCTTTTTATTGCAGTGGTATTAATACTTTTATTTCCACTTGCAATGAAGTTGCTAATAACAGCAAAATTTATTCTATATTACAAGACTATGCAAATATCTATATAAATCAAGTGTAACATTTGGATTCCTGGCAGCTGACCAGTATAGGTAAACATGTTTGGCGATTTCTATATTAACTGCTCATGGTTATGCCTCTCTCCTGAAGTATCAAGCTAGAACATTACCCTTCACTCTGTGTTCCTCTATGTGGGGCAAAGCCTAGCAATGGAGCTGCACTTACAGGCAATAGAATACGCAAGTGATATGCACTGCAATTAAATAAACATCCATTCTTCCGACTGGGGTCCATTTAGGAGCACCTTGCTGGCTTTAGGAAAGGATTGTAGTTCATAGGTTCCTGATTGAAACAATAAAGGAACCTTGTGAGTGGTAAAGTTAGCTGGAAGCACAAGCACAGAAGATTTGTTCAGTGACATAAATTAGGACTTAGAATTATCTCAACAGTTTACATAACATTTGCTGTGCATGAATCCATTGCCTGTGATGTTTAATACTGCATGTACGATTTAGCAGATCCAGTGCAATTTTACAGTGAAGTGAGGATACAACAGATGACAAGTCTCCATGAAATAAAATAAGTGATAGCTGTATTCATATATTGCAGATGTAGTGAAATGGATCTGGGGTATAGAAGTTACTTATTTATCTGCGTATGGGATTGTTTTGTCTGTTTTGCAGATTTTGATTTGGGGTTTTTACCTTGTTTAGGTTTTGTACATAGGTCACTATTGCTTAAGTAGGAACCTAATATTTGTAACATACTGAGTGCATCACTTCATGTTTTGGAGTAGAGTCCCAGTTGCTTCTTCTAACACAGATATAGTAACAAGGAGCAACTTGAGACACCAATACTGTTCAAATCAAAATAAGAAAGATTAAAACCTTGCAGATAAAAGGGCGTGCAAAGATGTACATGTTATGTCCATGTAATTCTAACTCACTGCACTCATTATGATAGATTTTAAATACTTGAACTGAGGAACCTAGACATCCCCAATCACCCTACACAGAAATCTGTGGATAGAAAAGAGCCTTGTCAGAGAGCATTTCAGAGCTTTCATACCACCCTGCTATGCCTTTGCCAAGAGGACTCAGGGAAGAACTTCAGCAAGCAAAAGACTTGCAAACAGTGCCCTTTGATGGCGGGCACATTGCAGACATAATTCTTGCTCTGTGCAGTCATCAAAAGCCATTTCAAGTACTGATATTTATACTTCTTTCTGCTACATTTAGTGCCATCAGCAAAACTCACCCAAAAAAGTTAGAAAGCAAAACTCCAAACTAAACAACTGCCCCTAGAGGATCTGGGTCAAGAAGTTTCTTGTTGTCAAGTAGCAACTTTGTCCTGACTGCAAGGTAGCAGGGAAAAAAATGTTCTATATGCAATCTACCCATCTAATACTTAGATGGACATATGGCTTCTGGAAGTCCCAGGTGTAGATACAGCATATGTACATGTACTGGCCCCTTTGACCGTTGCTTGCCATCAGTGATAATAGGGTTAGTTAAACACACTCTGCTGCAGAAATAAACAGCATTTTCTATTCAAGTGCCTAAGCAGCAAGCAGCTACTTGTATTAGTGCTGAAGGAAGGAGTCTAAGGATTAATTTCCAGGCAGGTTTTCTGCATAACAGCAGCCATGTCAGACGAGCAGTACCAGGTTTACACAACAAAATATCCTTGAACTATTAAGCTGCAGGCAAAGACTGCAAATCAAAATTAATTACAAGTGTGTCTTGGCTGCACTGAGACAGAAACACTGCAGCCCAGTAGAGAATCAAGAAAAGCCAGCCAGGGCACTGGTGAACATTTAACAGGAGTTTATATTATGAAATGCATGGAGTACATCAATGGAATGTATTAGCAGTTTTCTAGTATCTTTAGAAACATCTAGCAGTTTTCCCTTTAATTTGGGGTACTTCTGTTTCTGAGATCAAAATAAATTATTCACTTCTGTGTTTTCTGAACATAAATATATATAGCATTTTCACAGGTGAGGATGACAACTATCTTTTTGGCTTTACCCATCTTATTCCACGCTACAAATAGACTCGCCTTGTCATTGTGAATACCCTTGCCCTTTTCCCACCCCAAACTGTTTATTCAACCATGACACCATTTTGGGAGAGCATTATCAAATGGCTGGGATAAATTTCACTGTGATTTAACTTGTCAGGGCCTTTTAAGTGAAAGCATTTGCTATTACAGACCCTGATAACAGCACCCCTAAGTACAATACGCTATTCCAGAAGATCTGTGTTAAATATTATGAATTCCAAAATAGTTACCTCCTCTGGAACAAAACCATTAAGCTGAATAGCCTGACTTAATTAGACTTAAATGTCATCAGTCATTCACTCTGTTTTAATAAATTAATCTGTTTTCATGTCACTCCTGTAATTTATGCCATAAAAGCCAGTCATGTTGTTCTAATACCTCAGGAGCACAGTTAGAAACTACTTGAAAACCTTTCAGGGCTACCTTCTCAAAGGTTTCATGCTACTGTAACAGTGCAAACAGTGCCTGTGCAGGTAGAGCCTTTTCAGGGAAAGGCATCAGAGACAGCTTTGTGGCTACTGGAAAACTTAGAGCAACATTAAAAAAAAAAAAAAAAAAAAACAAGTGGAGGAGGAACCCTGTTGAGAAATCTGCTTCACTGTAGAGCACTGAAAGTGAGTAGAATAAAAGGTAGAAAACGTAAGGAAATAGGGGTTTATGGGAAAATTATTTCAAAATGCTAATTCCCAAAATTTGGCCTGGCAGCTTAGCAGGTTCACTGTCCCTTAATTCTTTTGGAAAGAAGTGCAGAGTTGTGAGTCAGAGGCAAAGGATCAGCTTTCTTCAACACAGACATTCTATTCACCCTGACCTTTCATTATACATGGACATTAAAGTTGCCTCAGGAAATCTGTGTAAAGCTGTTACATGCATTCAGTCCACTGGCAATTTAAAAGTCAATATATGATTTACTGATATACTTCTAGTACACTTTAACCTGTGGGAGGGCAGGAAGGAAGCTGTGTTAAGGGTCTCACTTCTGTGCATGGAACTGAGTAGTCCTCAGATAACCATCCTAGAGGGAATTTAAGCACTCTGCAGTTGAACTGCCTGTGATAACATCCAATGCAAAACTCCTAGGAACATGATCTTGAGCTCTCCCCACATTTAGACTTAAACCAGAAAACATAATTTTTATGAGAATAGAGTACGAAAAAAAGAGAAAAAATACTTCTCTAATCTCCTTTGATGTTGGATAGGGGCCAGAATATATATAAACAGCTATAGGTTACCTAAGTTTCAGAAGGTTGTTACTTACTACTATGATGGATCCAGTCTAGGAACAGATTTTGCCGGACAGGAAGCCTGCCCCAATCTACTTCAAAGCACAGCTGGAAGTAGACAGGTATGCTAATGAAGAAATTACAGATGCTACTCATTTACCAGCTCCCAGAGGAGCCTTAATAGCAGAAGTTGATTACACATGCAGCAGCAAGAAGGTCCTATAGCTGATTAAACACATTTATGGCTACAGGACTCCTTTCTGTGCTAGAAGCAAAGAGGACGGCAATATACATCCAAAATTAATTGCAATGTTTCACCTGGTCAGATTAACAGGACCGAATGCTCACCCTGGTTGGTGATATTTCTAATTAGAGACTGAAAGACACTACTTGATATCATCTTCGATTAAAGAAAAAAACCCATGCAATTAAATGTGCATACAAATAGCCTAGGTATACTTTGTTTGTTTGTTCTTTTTCCTTCACAAATACTGAATAGATTTGTGTGCATGAGTTAGTGATGACTGGATATTACTGAAACTGTGTTTGCTTTCCATTTGGTTTGAAGCAGCTCCACTGGAACCAGGTATGTTTGTTTACCTGGTCTTTGACAAATAGCCTCTGACATTCAGTTATCAGGGATTCATGATTACATTTCTGATTGGAAAACCCATCCTCCTAATTGTTCCTGTAAGCAGGACAACACGACATGTATTTTTGCCTCGGGGCTATTACAGCTAGGTCTGTATCAGCAATGTTTTATTACAGCCTACAGACTTGAATCTCTGACTGTCCTTCCTAAGACTTACAGTTTCTTTTTTCTTTTTTTATCCACTTTCACATACACTCACACACAGAGAGCACATTTAAAGGAATATGTTGATCTTAATGACCTCTCCAAAATTTATCCTGGGGCTAATCAAAGGCTTGCTGTGTTGTAGTGGCTAAATCTATCATGGTATTGAATAATTCACAGCCTGCCTTAAAGGCTCCAGACTAGGTGATTTACCCCATATTAATGGGATGCTTTTGCATTTTAATAGGCTTATGTTAATGTTTTACAAAATGATAAAGCATGTTTCTGAACTCTCCAGCGACAAGGGATGATGGTAAGAACCACATAATTCTAGCAAAGGACAGCCAATAACATCAGATTTATGAGTGTCACTACAACATCCGTCGTAAGCCTGGGCCAGACCAAACAATTTTCTTGAGCTTTACCCCTATTCTGACTGCACAAGTGGCTTTTCCCAACATTGTGACACTTTATTGAAAGTAGTCAGGCATAAGACAAAAGGCAGGGCATTCTGAAAGCAGAACTAAGCCTTCCAAAACTGTTTTAGCACAGAGATTTTATATCCCTTTGAGAAAAGCCCTAGAAGAGAAAAAAGGGATTTCATTGCTCTGAGGTTGGAATTTCAGAGAGCAATGCTCATGAGTGGGGTCAAATTTTTCCATTTGAAAGGGAGACAGCCTGTCAGCAGAGCTCAATGTGTTAGGCATAGTATTAGGGTGTTGAGAATTGTAAAATGCAGGCCGGGTGATGTGAACACTCACACCCCTTCCCTTCAGCTGTACCGCACCGTTCTATCTCAGCTGCTCAACAGGTCACACGTGTGCTTTCACTAGCCTCTCAAGAGAACACATGAATGGCATTTATATCTTAAAATCTGCCTATGTTTTTGCTGTGAGAAGAGAGTTGGAGTGAGAAGCTACAATAACCCTTCAATATCTACTTTGTATACTTCACTGGAAATGGTGTCCATGTACTTCCACAGGATGGACACAAAAGGGCAAATACTTCAGGTCTGGGCCTTCTGGTAGATGACAAGATGAACTTCAGTTCTGCTAACCGCAGTCTAATACATATCAGAAGGAGGGGGAAGTTGAACTGCTTACCCATCTGAAATTGGTCAGCTCAAGCTTTTAAGAATAGGGCTTGCTGACAGTTTGCATGGAAGATGGTGGCTCTCCATCTTCATATGAAGAAATGCTAAAGAAGAGAAAAAAAGAAAAAGAAATGGGAATAGGGAATGGACAACAGTACAGAAACATAACATAAAACAGAGTGTGAGGCATTATCTGGATTGCAGTATGAAGTAAATTTTCCTATCACTGACTGGCAAAACAATTGCATTTCCTGGTTTCAAAAATAATTTTTTATCCAAAAGGCAAAAAAACACCCCCAGCCATACTTTTATTTTCCTCACATGATTTTGTGTTTCATAATTCTTCTGACAGGAATAAGAGGGCAGCATTTAACAGAATAAGCTACCTAGAAATGCTAAAATCTTTAATGCTCAGGCGCTCATCTAGCAAAGAGAAAAAGACTATGGTGAAGCCAGCTGTGCCGCTGTGGCCCATAGAGGTGAATGATGGAGCAGAGACCCCCCTGCAGCCCATGAAGAACCCCATGTCGGAGCAGGTGGATGCCCAAAGGAGGTTGTGACCCTATGGGAAGCCCTCGTTGGAGCAGGCTCCTGGCAGGACCTGTGGCTGATGGAGAGAGGAGCCCAGGCTGGAGCAGGTTTGCTGGCAGGATCTGTGACCCTACATGGGACCCAGGCTGGAGTAGGCTGCTCCTGAGGGACTGCACCCCATGGGAGGGACCCAGGCTGGAGCAGTTCATGAGGAACTGCAGGCCATGGGAAGGATGCACATTGGAGGAGTTCGTGGAGGACTGTCTCCCATGGGAGTGGACCCACTCTGGAGCAGAGGCAGAGCGTGAGGAGTTCTCCCTCTGGGAAGGAAGCCGGAGCAGAGACAACGTGTGATGGACTGACCGCAACCCCCATTCTCCATTCCCCTGCGCTGCTCTGGGGGAGGAGATAGAGAAATGAGGAGCAAAGCTGAGCTTGGGAAGAAGGGTGGGGTGGGGGGAAGGATTTGAGGTTTGGGTTTCTCTCTCATTATCCTGCTCTGCTGTGATTCGTAAGTAATTTTTTCTTCCCCAAGCCAAGTCTTTTTTGCCTGTGACCATAACTGGTGAGTAATCCCTCCCTGTCCTTGTCTCAACCCATGAGCCTTTTCCTTATATTTTTTCCTGCCTGACGCCATGCTGCTGGAGGAGGAGGTAGAGAAAACAGGAGTGAAGTTGATCCTGGGAAGGAGGGGTGGGAGAAAGGTGTTTTAAGATTTGGCTTTAGTTATTTGATTGGCAATAAATTAAATACGTTTTCCCCAAGTCAAGTCTGTTTTGACCATGATGTTAATTGGTGAATGATCTCTTCCTGTCCTTAACTTGACCCACAAGATCTTCATTATATTTTCTGTACTGTCCCAGCTGAGGAGGGGAGTGATAGAGCAGCTTTGGTGGGCACCTGGCATCCAGCCAGGGTCAACCCACCACACAAAGGTGTAGAAGCCATCCCTAGCATAATGAATATGAAATTCAGTATGGAACATCTGCTGTCAGTTTTTAAATGGACTTCAAGCAATTATGGAACTCACCTGGGATATAAGAGATGCAGGTTTTCATTCAGTGTTAAATTAGACAACCATGTTAGCCTCTGGCTTACTAGCTGTGCTGGGGTGGGGCTGCTTGTTTCCACAAAATTCATTCTGCACCTGACAGACTTTTGTGACAGCTGGAATGTTTTGTTAAGACAGGACAACATTAACAGCAGCAGCAAATAATGTCCACCAGTTCTTCTGGACACTTCTAAAAAGATATTACAGAATTATTTTTCACATGACATGCAACTTAACTGCAGAGACCATGGCTACAGTTCAAAAGACAATTATATAAAAAGTGACTGAACATTTAAAAGGATAACAATACCATTTGGAATTTAAACAATTGCTATTAATAGGCAAGCTGGAAGAAACACTAAACTGCATACTTGAGAGTTTAAGCCAATCTTTGCTAGCAGGTATTAGAAGGAGATTTTTCACAGATTATCTTATCGCTACCTAATTTAAGATATTGTGAATCTGCACTGGAGCATCTGGTGTAGTCAAACAGGAAACTGAAGTATGAGTCCACATTGGTATTTACATTCTTCTAAATCTATAGCATGTGCAAAACTTAAAAACAAGCTGTGCACTTTCAGAACTTTAGGGAATTAAGTCATGTATTAATGCAAGTGGGTGTGCAAGAATGTTGTTACATAAATGCCTGAGATGAAATACATTTGAAAATGTTGGCCATAACATACATCTGTTGTTGTAGTCAAGTGCCCAGTGCCATGATGATCATAGAGAAGAACTGAAAACAGCCTCGACAGAGGTTCTATTACATCTCCCAAGCTCTGAGCAGTATCTGTGTATGACATTCCTGATGGATGTAGTCTAACCAACTCTTTAAAACTTCCAAAACAAGCAAACAACATTAGGCAATGCATTTGCAGTGCTTCATAACTTCAGTGCACAACTAAGTTTCACCCAGTGCCCATTTTACATTTCTCTGAAATTCAAGCCTATCAGTTACATTCACAAAAGGTACAGAGAGCTGAATGATACTACTCTTCTCTGCAGGAGCCTTATGTCTCCTCCTTCCTTCCCCTCCCCTCATATTTTCTCATATTTTCTCCAGTTTCTCAGTAGTTCCTATTAGTGCCGTGTTATCTGAAAATGGAGTAAATACAGTTTCTATCCTGTTTTACAGGCCCATGACAAAATCAGTATGGACACCTTATAAATGTTAGGACAAAATAAAAATCTTCTGAGTTGCGTCAACACTTCCTTAGAAACTGCATTCAAATAAACACAAAATTGAAATCTAGAAACATGGATTTTTCCATTCTTTTGCTCATTAAGTGTTTGTTACAGTTAACAATCTAAAAAAAATCAAGCATCCATCTCATTCTAAAATCAAACTGAGTTAATATCAGGAGTAGATGGCATGTATTTCTGTTTTAGCACTAGTCAATTTAAACATCAGTCACACAAGAACAGATTTACAGCTGAAATGAGTTGCCTTCTCAGAATAAATGAAGCAGGCAGCCTTTTATTTCCACACTCAATCTTTTGTACATAGTATATGTATTGTGAATATAATCCATGTATTACAAGGTCTGCAAAATTTAAATGCCTCGATATCTTGCAAAAGGAGTCTTAAAACTTACTCTCAAGACACTGACTATTCTGAAGCGTGAGTAATTTAGAAGTGTGTTACATAATAACAACCTGCAGTAGGGAATAATATTTGGGGAAGAAATTTTATTCCATAGTTCAAAGTCTTTTATCTTTTCTAATGTCAAACTTTATGGAACTCACTCTTCTCCTTGTGGTAAATACAGTTTTATGGTGTTACCTAATAATTCTCTTTGACTCTGGAAAAAAATTCATCTATTTCCCTACACTTAGATAGGGCATTACAGCAGACCCAGTTATTTCCCTGAAAGACTAAATGTTTCTGAAGTGCAGCCATTGCATATAATTGCTACAGTTTGGTCACCCACAAATTCTCTCCGCCAAGTGGCATAGAAAGTATGTTATACATTTCAGATAGAGTTTCATACATTAGTAGAACAGCAACCATCTTTCTGAGAGAAAAATCAGACAGTGGGAATTCAAGAACATAAGCAAAAATTTCCTTACTGGATCTTGTGCTCCTCACTGATTGGAACATGAAGTTCTCTTCAAGACTAAGAGAACATTTTGTGTCTCCATGTTATGGGAGACTCTTAATGTTCATCTGTCTTGCAGAACTTCTTGAAATTTTTTTCAGCACTTCAAGAATTAAATGAGAGATGCTGTGTAAATGGAAAGCATGATGATGACAATTTTTTTATTATCTCAACAATGATGACTTATTATTATTCTTCACCCAGTTTTGTAGTCAAAGCACTTGATAGTCTCATTCAATCATCTATATAGTAAAATTCCTTATTTACAGAAATAAAAGACTTGTTCTGATTAAATTGTCTCTCTTTAAAAAAAGATGAACAATTTTCGCTGTGGGTCTTCAACACATAGCTGAAATATGATGAAACAGATGTCAAGAAATGGTAAGAAGCATCTTAAGTAGCTACTTAAATTATGAGTGGCATTGTGCAGTTTTAAAATTTGCATCTTTTCCGTTCTGAGTGGCAACAGATTGGAGACTTATTCTTGTTGCATGGATATGTTCTAACCAATCCATTTCTCCCAGGGCTGTCCAAAGAAAAAATGATAATTAATTAAAAGCTTTATGGAAGACAATTACTAAAATACGATCACCAATTATTGCAACTACACTGCTCCACATCATGAGCAATGGCTGTTGAGGACCTGAAGAGATATTGTTCTGTACCACTACAGAGCAGAAGCCCTTTTAACTGTAATAACCTTGGATAGTTGGGATGGTCAGTATGTATACTCTGTCTTACACAGAGGAGTTGAAGCCATGACTGGCATTGTTAAGTGCTACCACGGTGCAAATGGAAAAAAAAAAAAAAAATCAATTATAATGGGTTTTAATACTCTCTTGAGTTTCCACTTCAGAACAGGGATTGTTTTTGTGCTTATAGGACAGCTAATAAAACAGGGCAACAATTTAATTAAAAGGTCAAAGAGCTTATAAAATTGAAATAACAAAAAATAACTGCTACAGTGACGTATTTCACAGAACCAGCCTTCAAACCCCAAAGAACCTGACTAGAATGGCTAAGCCAGAAGGTGATAATTAACCTTTTATGTATGCCAATGTCAATTTAGGACTTACAGCAAATCTTCCTGCCGCAGCTTTAGCTCAGTATTTTGTTATCTATTCACCATAGTCAGAGAGAAGGGATCACTTTTTCTTTCTGAAGCATCCTTTTATGTACTTGAAGACTGTTAATTCAACTCTCTTCAGTCATCTGGTTTTTACTCTCAGTAACGCCAATTCACTCAGTCTTTCTTTGAAGGTCATGTGTTGCAGAATTCTGCTCACTCTCATTGCTATCCCCCAATATACATCTAAAGTGTTCATTATTTTTCTTGAAGTGCAAACGCCATCTTCTTGACCTAGCAGGTCTGCAGCATACTGTTAAATGCAGGAAGTTTCCAGAAAGCTGATAAAATTCACCCTGTTAAAAAGCTGAGCAGCAAATAAAAAGCTAGGGGAATGGTGGTCCATAGCAATGCCTAGAGCCCTGTTTGCTAATGTTAGCATAATAATAATAAGTGCATGCTTGTGTGAGAACTGGCAGGTAAACATCCTGTCTGCTATGTACCATTTCAAACCTCCTGGGGTCAGTGGGGATAAGAAACCAACACTCCTATCCCAAAAGCAGTATCCAGCCAATCCACTTTAATGGGTAGATCTCATCTTTCCAGTGCTGCATCAGTTCAGTACCCAGTATAATGAAATGAGTCATCCTGTCACCTCTTCCTACTCCTAATGCTGTCAGAAAATTGCAACAGCTTAAGTAGCTCAGGAAAAAGGCTCTTTCTGCTGTTTCCTAAACTTAACCCACTTAGCATCCATGTGTTATAGAACAAGAATACAAACTGAAGGCTTCCTAGCAATATTTCAGTTAATGACAGAGAGAATGACTCTTATTTCCCAGAGAAGAAAATGTGAAGCACATTTAACAAGATAAAATGAGCCCAGAGAGAGTTAACAAAAGCTGTTCCAGAGAGATTGTAAGTAATTTTATAAAGGACATTGTTTACTGCATGCCTACTGGACAAGTTAATACAGCAAAAGATGTCTGAGGAGAGGAAATGAACAGAAAATTGAGACTGGCTCGCACACATCTGAAAAAAACTGTCACAGTGAAAAAAACAGCATGCCAGCATACTTTCAAATATGTAATCAGTGCATTTGGCTTTGTTGACGATAGGGAGGTAAGTGGATAGCCATGTTCAGGTTAGCACAAGTGACTGTGAAGTGATTAATACTTAAGATACCTGAGGCAGAGTAACTAGAAGTGCAAGATGTAATTAAGAAAATAAAGAACATGAATAGTAATGCTCTTCGCACCTGGTGAAAAAGAGCACATTGTTGACATGGTGTGATAGCTACAGATGGTAACTGAAGTGGGAAATGCATGACAGGCAGTCACAAAATATAGGGATTTCTAGGACTCTTCTGAAGAAGACCTGATTTTCAAAGATGCTTTCAAGTCAGGAGTATACAAACCTACAAGATAACTGGAGAAGGTGGGGGATGAAATTCTGTTTGTTAATTACAAATAAGTTAATAGTAGCGAATGGGAACTCACTAATTATTTAATCGGTGTTGTTGCTCTACTATAAGGGTTTACTTTAAGACTATGTTAGGCAGTTCTCTTGTCTTAAAAATTAATTGGCAGTAAACTTCTACTTCACAACTTAGGCAGATGCTCATTGAAGTATAGCTAACTACACTGAAGTAATGAGCACATTTAATTAGGAACTTATATTGTCTGAGAAATTATATCTAAAACTGCATAGGGCACAGCCAAAACCAAGGGAACAGTTCATGTGTAACACCTACCAAGGCATGCAACATTGCAATGTATATATCAGCTCCAAGTAACATTTGAGATTCCATATTCACCATGCCTCTACGATTCCACTTCAGTTTTTCTTGCCTTACAGTTAACAAGTTATTATTAAATTAAAATATCAATGACAAAAAAAAAAAACCCAAACACATAAATGCCTGCTCAGATGGTTATGTCAGAGTAAAAAGCTGTAATATTTTTTGCCACATATAAAGGATTAAGCAACAACCTCAATACAGCAGTAGCCTCTGCTTTTATGTCTGAGATTAGAGGCATTTAGTAAGGTTTCCAGAGAGGAAACTAAAAAAAATTGCTGGTACGATGAAGTCACCTTCAGCAATACTTCCACCACAATCTCAATTAGCCACCATCTCATTTATCTCCCTCATGTATTCTAGTGTCTGACAGGCAAGCAGCCCTGAATCACATATCACAGTCCATGCTTCCTCTTTCTTTTCCCAAATAACATTTAGACCTTGGTATGACAGAATACAATGTAGTGGATATTCCCTTCTTGGGGAAGGGGTTACACACTCAGAGGAGTAAAAATATCCATGAGAAATCATGAAAATTTAATCCATTTTTTACTGAAAAGTGAATATTTTGGTATTTTCATGGACTACCTGTTTCTTCACACAGAATTCTTCATACCAGTTTCTCAGCCTTGACCTTACAGCAAATCATGCTCCCATTTACTCCTGGCTGCAGAGAACACATCAGCTCCAGGGCAAGAAACATGTACTTCTTGGAAAAGCATCCTTTGAGTATGCAATGGGTGCTCTACTCCAACAGCACTTCTAACCACCTATAAGAAATGAAGCTTTTTTGTTTGTACCTATGGGAAGATCTTATCTACACCACATGCTCTACTGTGGAAGCAGAAAATAACCTTTAGGGTCCAACCCTTTCTCAGTAAGTAAAAATGGCAACACGCAGCTCTACTCCTATTACAACTCAGAATGAATTAACTTATCTTGCATCAAAACCAAGCAAGGATGTTGGAGTAAGGAAATTGTGTATGTCTTTTTGATCTCAAGAGCTGATATACTATGTGGGTAAAGACAAAGGGAATTTCAGGAGACAAAGGCCAGGATAAAGGAAATCAGATAGTGTGAAGTCAGTGAATGGCAGTATTTTTTAATTTCCATATGTGAAGTTAAATTAATGATTTCTTGGGCTGCAAATTAAAAGGTTAAGAAGGATACAGATAATCTTCCATGCACAGCATGTTGGAGGCTTGGAATTCACTCTCTAGTATTTAACACAGCAGTTTTAATCCTCATGTTAGCTCTTGGGAACTATCTGACCGAAGGTAAAGAGCCAGCTTGTCACTTAATGAGCATCTGGACAACCATTTACAGTAACCTTAGGTTTGTGTGGAAGGGATTCTGATAATATGCATACTATTTTCCAGATGGGACACTGGAGCAGAGTTAAGTAAGTTTTACTGAATTAAATTAAACAGACTTTTTCAGCAATCTATAAAATTAGCTAAATATGTTCAGCATAACCAGATAAATTTCCTAATCTACCATAGACTAGAAATTCTTTTTTTGCTTAGTCAAATCTGCATTTATATGTTCCAAGTACCAAACTCAGCAGTAAACAGGTATGATGTTTCTGCTACATAATTGACCATTTTCATATTGCACATATGAAAATATTTTCCAATATTTTTAGAATACTCTGGTTCCCACTTTTCTTAACAGATACTTATTTCACATAATAAATACTTTCACATGTGAATGTAACTTACCCTATACCTGCTGTAAACTAGTATGAACATCTTAAACATATTTAGTCCCCACTTCTTCAAAATCAGCTCTTAAAATGACACTGTTCATCAAGACTGTCAATATTGGATTTGGGGCTCTATTCAGACTCAAAAAAATTAAAACCTTATTCTCAATGTACCACCATTGCTAGTAAAGAAACATAAACTGGATAGTGAGTGAAACATATTGGTGTCTTTTCCATAGGAACACCTATCTTGGATTTGCTAAATCACCGTTAGTTATAGTATGGCTGTAGTTGTGTGGCTTGCACTACTAAAGAAATAAAAACACTATGTCTTGCCTAACAGGGTGATTTATGCAGCCATTGTACATAGGTTAGAAAGGGGAGATCTTGGGTTTCTCCCCTTCCTCATGGATATATAGATCCTTCCGCTGACACCGTCTGGTTTGTATGCATTGGATTCTAGTGGTCTCCACTCATTTTAACTGGACAGCAGTGCCCCCAAAAACTAACATGTTCATAAACCCTCTGTTATGAGCATATTATACCACTACATTTAGAAGCAGGACTTGGAACCATTTTGGATTTAAAAAATGAAGGCACAGAGCAGCTGTACTAGTTAGCTGAAACCAGAAAGGCTTTTCACCAAGCAACATTCATAGCATAATCCCCACTCACTTCAGGAAGATGAAATTCATCAAGGACAGAGTAAAAGTTATCAGAATTCTGTATTTACAGCTAAACCCACTGAAATTACATTCTTGCTGTCTTCGTAGTAGGTATCAAGTAAGCAAAGACAGGAACTGTGTGGATAAAAATATTCCTATGAATCCAAAAGATGGTGACTATGATTCATAATTACTAATCACTTCTTTAAGGTATGCCTGAATTCTTTTTAAAGACTAAGGATAACAATAGTTTCTAGTGTTTCTTACTTTCTATTCTTTCACCACATTGGCAAGTGCAAGACAACTCTGATTTTAACTGGCCTAACTGGACATCATGAGGATTGATCACCAAATATTTTTTGTTGCAGACTTTAAGATAAGTAGGATTAAGAAACATAAGGAAAATTAGGTAGGAGGAGGGGAAATATGAAGCAATGTTTAATGCACTTGGCATTATTTCTTTTAGCAATGAATGGTAAGCAATGCTTCAAACTGAGATCACAGTTGAGCAGACAGAAAAGGAAAATGTCATTTTCTCTGTGAAGTTCTCAGAAAGATGAACCTGCCAAGAGGTAGAGAAATAGGTCACATGGAAGTTAATGGAAAGTAATAAATGGAATACATTGTGCCACAATTCTTCATCTCAATTAAAAGTTCACATGCTGAATGCCATATAAATTGACAGATACCCAGCTCTTTTCAGCCTGCTTATTTATAGTCTTTGCATTTACAAAGGCTGTTGTTTATTCCACTGGACAGCCTCTGGAATCCTCCTGTTGCACTTCTTAGTCAAGAATAATTGAAGTGTAAAGTAGTGAAAGGCCAGGATTCATAGGAAATGTTTCATGGGAGGATGTTTCTCTATTACAGATGTTCAGGTGTTTCAGAATAAACTGATGTTAAAGAAAGACTGGATTTTTCCTTCTAGCAGTGTCCAGCACTAGATGGACATGTACTAACCATTGCTCTTTGACCATAGCGAAGCCATAATTTTGAGAGAAAGTTCCAACAACTATTTTTAGCAGTTTAAGACAAAAAAAAAGAGCGGTTTGGGAGGCAATGTAGGGAACATGTCATACCTACATGACATGTCTCACTGCTGCACCCCACCTTCCCACACAGAAGCATGATGAGCATAATGAACTTGATGAAAGGGCTATAATATGCTAAGTGGTGGGTTACAGCTTTATCCTTGCGTTACTCTGTGGCAAGAGGTGGATAATAGTTTATAGACATGACTTGAGCCACTTGTAGATGAACGAAAGTTTTTTAGCTTTTATATGGGAGGAATGACTCAAAGCTGAAGGTGAGACACAGGAAGATACCATAGGTACTACTAAAACTGGGAACATGACTGCAGCTTGCTGAAGACAAAAAAGTTACACATCAGAAGGGTGCACTTTCTGAATTGCATGTGAACTGTTATTCTCTCCAGGTCAGGTGTCTGACTTAGAGCTCCCTGTTTAAGTACTTCATCCCCCTCCTCAGGTTAAGCACTTCACAAAGCTCACTTGTCTCAGGGTGATAGTGGGAGACAATGTCTTCATAATTGCTTGCTAGTCCTTGAACTTGCCCAGGAAATGAGAACTCTGGAGTGCAGCCCTCCTTCAGGGCCACAATCTCAGCCATACTTCCCGCTGCTCCAGGGTAAATGCCTGCATTGTGTAAGAGTTGGGGAGTACCTTTCACTTCCCATCTTACAGCTTCGCCACTGACCTGCCTAGACTGTAAGAGGCAAGAGGGAGCCTGACATTTCAGGAGTGGTCCACCCCTACAAGGTAGGAGGGGTGAGTATGGAGCTCTGTTTTGTAATGAACATATGGATGCCAGGGTGCCACAAGTACAGAGAATGCAGCAGAAACACACACGGCATTTGGTAGCTTTACTGATGGAGAGCAGAGCTGAGACATATATTATTAGTTTCCTTGCTCAGACTGGGCTGGGAGACTGGTGTGCATGTGCAGAAGCCTAAATATGGGCACCAAACAGTTCCATTGCCGTTGTTAATAGGATGCTTTGTTTTAGGCAAAGATGTTTCTGAAACTGATTATTTTAAGCTCCTTCTCCCAGGAATTTCCTTTTCTTTTTTTTTTTTTAATTGGAATCATAGCCCTGACAGAGTAGTGATTTTGGAACAAGAGTGCATCAAATCTACAAGTGCGCAGGTGTTCCAGACATGGTGGGAGCATGTACAACATGGAAGACATTCAGTGTAGCCTTATCTAGGGGAACACAGTGTATCTCAGTGGCTAAGAGTAAAACAAAAAACAAGAGAAAAAGAAACAAGCTCATAGTTTGGTTACAAACAGATCCAAGATCCAATTTACAACAGATCCAAGATCTATACTGCTCTGACAGTCAGGCTGGCAATATCAAAGCCAGGAATAGGGGAAAAAATTTCTTACAACTTGTACAATTTCACAAGTACACAGACATCTTTTCAGAGAGGTTATAAATGAAAAGGAGAAGAACTGTTCGCCCTTAGCTTACAAACACATACATGTGCACTGCTACTATGCAAATCAAAATACCCGTGTTTGTGATGTGAAAAAAAACCATACCTCTGTCGGAAGATCTGATCCTGAAGTAACTGCTTACATTTAACTCTCCCAAACTGTGTATATTCTAAGGACCTGAGCACTAAGGTTTTTGCACCGAGTTTTTTCTGGTTCTTACTTGTTTGGCATAGTTGGAGAAATTGAGCACTTTGGGTAGCTGTCTCCTCTCCTCACCCAAAGTCTGAGGCTTATTCTGCTGTCAAAAGTCTGCAAAAGAATGCATGAAGGGATATTTTTTAAATGTTTCTAAGTGGAATTTGTACACAGTTAATATTTAAGCACCACCTACAATGCACGTAATAAAATGGGACCAGGCTTTGGAAAGCCCTGACTGAATGTAATGGAGCACAGTGATGTAAACCAGCAATCCTCTCTTCCCAGCTTATTTATTTTTGGCTGCTGAAGCAGGTGCCTTCCTATCCTTCCCCTTTTGGAGTGCGTAATCTCAAAATAATTAGCTGAGACGACTCTTCTTTGTGTCATAATTAAATGAAATCTAAGTAACAGGCTATTACCTTTACACTGCAAAACCATAGGGACAAATTTTCCACTAGTATACACTGGCAGCTAGTATAAACCACGACAGCAGCACAGACATCAGCTGAACAAACCAAAAACCTACAGCAGCAACGCCTTTACTCACAGGAAAGCAATGGACTAATGGGACCCAACTGCCCTGTAGGCGCTCAGAAGGGAGCTGGCTGTGTTCCACATCATTTTAGTCGCCCGCTCTTCAGCATCTAGGCAAATCAGACTGTGCTGTGACTTGTATAAGGTGGATTAATGTTCAGAAGAGAGCTGTATGAAGCTACCAAATTCATTTTGGTATGATTTTGGTTCTGAACGCAGGATTCTAGGGTGAAAGGCTAATGTATTGACTCATTGCATCAAGCACATCTCATTATGCATAAGATATTAACACACTCTATTTCCTACTTTTTTAAGGATCTAATGCTTTCAGGGACTTTTTTATCTTCATGCTAATTGTACTGTCCGCATCTTTAATTTAACGTGTAATTTGTGTCAAAAAATTCCTCAGAACAAAACAACAATCGGGCTTTCATGAAATCACACATCATCTAGGAATCAAGGAAAGTAAGCTGTGGCAGAATACAAGAGGATGCTATTCTCAGTCCCAGTGGGCAGCAAAGCTAAGCAAATTAGTTACCTGCTGAATTGAGTACATTCACTCTTGGAAGAAAAATGCTTTTTCACTTCAGAAGTGTATGCAATTATCCTTTTTCTCTCTCAGAACATGCATACACATTTGACGCTAATTTTGGACTTTACAGGATGATTTTTATGTCACTGGCTCCGGGGTGGGGGAATGGGGTGGAACTCTAAATGTCCTGAACAAGCACTCCTGGCATAAAAGTGCTATGTCACCAGTTTAGAGAATGATCTGTGATGCTCTAGTCTCAAAGATACTAAAGGAGGTATCCAAGGCCATGTCTGAAGTATGTTGTGCTGAAGCAACTGAGATGGTTGGCAGCGATAGCTTCTTTTCCCATTCTGCATAAGGATGTAGGATGAAGTGTAGGCAACCTTGATGAAGTTTGTTGCTGACATTTAAATAAATTAGTGCTGTACTCTGTATACAAACAAGAGAAGCTGATGTTTCAGCAGTGATGGTCCTGATTAGTTTTTAATGATGATGAAGCCAGCATTATAATGGCTTGTATTGAGTTTTTAAAGCCACATTTTCGGTGAGCCTATTCAAGTGGAAACATAATGCTTTTATTGGTATATTCAGCTATGTGAAGGTATGTGGATACTGGCTAAATCTAAATTGTGCATCAAACACATGCTCCTGATTGTCCCAACAGCAGAATTTATTCACAGAGCAAATGTGATGCCGTTCACACCTACAGACCTGTTTCCTTCCCAAACACACCATGAATGTGAAGGTGAAGAGGAAACAGCATGCATCTGGGTCTCTCCCAGACACACCACAACATGTCTATCAGCGTTATATATGGGAGCAGAGAACTGCCTCTGGCTCAGTTAATTTAGACATTTCCACTGGCATTTTCCTGTCTGCTGCACTTTAAATGAAGGGGAGTTTCTGTCCTTCTGCTACGGTAGATATGAGGCAGCTGCTATTTTATGAGAGCAATTGATACAGCATATTAAAAGAATGACTTTAAGATAGATACATTACTGCTATTCTTTCTTGATTTATTGCTTCTCTAGACCTAGATATTGTCAGTCTGAAAAAGAACGGATACTTTCTGTGTACAGAAAATAATTTCTATTTCCATATAGTGAAGGGAAAGTGAGAATGTTCCACTCTGCCTGATAGCTTCAAGAAACTCATTGAAATTAATATTATTTTATGATGCTGTGAAGATGTGGTACTGCAAAAGCATTAGCCTCGTCCAAGACTACCGAGGATCAATTCATATGTCATTCTTAAAGCTTAAGTGACTATTAAAGTGAAGATGATTTGGCTGAGTTGGTGAAGTAATCTCAAGTCCTCCAAGGGGAGATGTTAAGCCAATTATGGAGACAGGTATAAGTTGCTCAAAAGCTAACAAAAAGATAATCTTGTTCTCTTACTTCCCTCACCACTCAAGTGTTGCTTGCAGTCCCTCAGAGCAGGCACAGGCACAAATAAATTAGCTCATCTGTCATGCATACAGCATTTGTACTCATTTTTTTAAATGGCAGGTGGTAGTATGAGATTTTAGGTGGTTATTTATTTATTACATGAAATAAAGGTTGTGCAATAAGAAAACCACCAATTTCTCTTCCTGTCTGGAGGCAGGTGAGAATTTTCTTTTCTCCTACAAGAATACAAAATCCCAAAATTTCCCCCCCTCCAAAAAAAGATATCTAAAAATAACATTAAGACATTGTGATAGGACAGAGATGTGTTACAAATCCACTGTGATCCACTTTAACTATAATGGTATTTTTCCTCTCAACATACAGATTTTCCTAAGCATAACATCCGTGAATGCTGACATAAGTTAAATCTATTCAGTGTCTTATTTGCAGACCACTTCCATAGAGGATTTTGGTTAGAAGTTGAGATAAAGTGCATTTTGTAGGTAGTTAAATGTCCCCTTATTTTAAAGGCTGTCATAAAACATGACCCCTTTGGAATCAGGAGCTTGTTTTTTGTTTAGGTCAGGTGAGGATAGCCATATTTTATTAAATTCTGAAGTAACAAGAGCAATGAAATCTGATTTCCTAAGGATGCCTCTTGTGGCTGGATTCACTGGCCCCTCACACAGTGTCAGTTGAATTAATTCTCTTCCCATTTGGAGTGCCTGTAAGATACAGACTCACATATAGACTCCCCTGTGCTTCTAAGAGTAGAACTCATGCTACGTTGGGCACTCCCTTTACAAGGCTGCTGAAGCTACCTCTTCTCTGACACCTGCAAATTCTGTAGAACACAAAACCTTTGAGACAACTACCTCTTCCAAATTTTCAGTCATTCAGAGAACTTCTCCAAAAGTCGTCCAGTACAGATCAGACAGATGCAGAGAGGGACACTACGTAATTCTTGTTTCCTTCTGAAACTAGTTAAAAGGAGGTGCCTAGTAGGACTATGGCAGGACAGACCCAGCTTCATGTCCTTCTGATCAGCTGCAGCACACCTCTCACCGTTCGCTGACTGATGCTAGAGCAATGCCACAAGACAGTAACCTTAGATCTGTTTAGCACCATTCCCATTTGCCCTCTCCTTAGCAGCAGAAGTGTACATTGCTAGCTGAACCCGACACGGTCTCGCTCCCGAACCCTGCAGGAGAATACACTGACGTTTCAAACGGTGTTAGCTCATTCTGTTCTTTCCCAGCATGTCATGTTACCTTCACAAGTGAGAGAAGGATCCCTTTACTTCTCACACTGGGGTACTAGGACATACATAGCATTTGAAAGGTAATATTAATTTGCATTGGCTGCAGATTGCAGTCCATTTAGTACATGGAGAGAATAGTACCTGTGCAAGTACATCACAAATGATGTGACAGATATTTTTGAAGAATATCATGTAACAACGTGTCAAAGTATTCTTCTTCTTTTACAGTGCATTAGAAGAAATCTTATCCTTGAACTGCTGAGAAAATAATTTATCCTGATTTTTTTAAAGCCTGATTCAGTCCTCTTAACATAATTTCCTGAGCTTTGAACTCATTGAGTCTTCTAATAATGTCCTTAAATGAGGGAAGGAGGTAATTTTCTCTCTCACTGCCTTTAGGGGATCATCAATCACGCATCACTCACAAGTGCTAGCATTACACCATGGCTGCCTTTTTTTTTTTTTTAAGAAGCCTAATCATACATGGAGAAAGTGCGCTAGAGTAAAAGTTTCCATTTATAAACCATCGTCTTTGTGTCTTTGTGCAGAATTGCTGTACCTCCTGTGAGGCAATTTTAGTTAAAGCCCTACAGTGATTCAGATCCCTAGCTACAATAATTTTTTTATAACCTTTCCTTCACCTACTGCCACAACACGTTTCAGTAACAAGCAAACTCCATGGATGTTATAAAGACAGATGTATAAATTAGTTGCATTGTGATAGTGTCACAGAAGATATGCTTATTAAGCCAAGGGATGATGCAAAGAGCTATTTGAAAAGCCAAGCTACTTTTATTTACATCCCAAGAAATAGGCACCAAGATTTTAAGAACTGTTTTGGCTGAACACTTATTCTCAAAGATTTGCATATTCAGTTAATTTCAGTATTAAACACTGTCAAATTAATATACTAGTCTTTTCCACTTCGAAAGCGGATTAGAACACACAAAATGTGATGGTCTTCATCTGAGCCCTCAACTGACTTTTCCCACATTACAAAAATCAATATTTGCTTTTCCAAAAAGAATTGCAATTGGCAGTAGGCGATTAGGAGAAATGAAGTCTGAATACTAACTGTACCCAGTGACAGTAAATGTACAGGAGTAAAGCATGAAAACACTTCTGAACCTCACCGTATAGTGAAAATAAAAGCCATTTCCATATTAGTCATTACTTCTTTCAGGACAATAAATCAGAGGTGGAACAAAATAACCCTGGCGCCTTCCTGCTTATTTGCAAAGTTCTGTTCCCTGAATACACCGGTGCACATCAAGAGTCAACGTCTCTGCTCACCACTCCAAGGCCCCACAGCACAAAATGCTTATTCAGGATCACATTCCCAAGGGCTGTTCTCTGCTTCTTTCACACACACTTTCCACTATATTCTTCCATTACTTTCACATACCTTTCCATTCAAACACTGCTTTCTGAGCTTCACTCATAGCTGTAATACACATTTTAAATGGCCTTACGTGAACCTTTGCGGTGGGCAGCTGCGGGCCCATGTTTTGTCATGGGAGGAGCTATTGTTTCATAAAGATGTTTATTTGTTTCTAAATGCTTGTGGAAGAGGAATATATCTTTTCCCATTAATGTGTCATTACACTTTAAACCAGACTTTCATGAGGTATATATAGTAGCAGCAGCAGGGAGCAGCCTGCACTGGAGGCTAGCAGTCTCACTGTGCAAATAGGGCTTACTGCTTTCTCTTGTGTCATGCAAGACTTGAATAACTGGCACTGCCTCATGCCTGTCAAAAGGCTGCTCTGTAAATCCATTTTGAGCAAAAAGGAAAATATAAGTAAAATGCACATGTTCACCAAGTCTGTTTTTTCACCTTTTGAACTCTAGAACAGCTTTTTAAAGCAATCAGTTATAAGTGCAAACGATACCCTGCTGCCACTTAGCCCCCTTTCCCAAGAAACCCATTTGCAAAGTATTATTTGTTTATTTCTCTCAGGACAGAAATAAGCATTAAGCATGGGAAAGTTAATACACTTCATAATGATAAACCAGGGGCTTAAATAAGCATGAAAACTTGCTGAGACAAAGCCTTTAAAATTATTTTAAAGCTCAAATAGGAACCCTTGCATGCATTTGAAACATATATGCACACAAAGCACTGACCCCGGACACTGTCACTGCTGTTTCTATTATCATTATGACATTGCAAGCCGTGTCTGATTAATGAGCATTCAGTACCGTGCTTTACATATTGTAGAAACTGCTGTATCTTCAACATGTTCTCCCTTTTTCTAAGAACCATCCTCTAATTAATATGAAACTGCTGTGAAATAACACAATACTACATGTAACAGGAGAAGTCCAGAGTAGATGATTTGCATATTGACACGACAGTCCAGCATAACACAGAGATACCTGTGCTACCTGTATGACCAGCAGCAATCCAGCATGGGCAAGTGTGGTACCTCCCCATGCAAAGAAGGGAGATACAGTGAATTGTCCCTGCCAGCATTAGTAACATTCATCTCAGAGAGAAGGAAAACAAGAGCAACAAAGCATCATTGGTTTTAAGCATGCAGATATTTGGTGTCCTTTTCCTTTGCAGCCAGCCACCCAATCATGCACATAGAGAGCACACACAAAATGGTTCCTCCTTGGAAAGAAAAGATGGAAGAAGACACACCAGTCACTGCACCAGGCTAGCACTATGGAAACTCTTAGCCTGTAGAACAGAGAAAGTTAAAGGAGAGTCAGCAAACACAGCCCTGCTCCTATAAACACATGCCACAGAACTGTGCATACCCAGGATAAACCTCATTTAAAGCTTAGATGAAGAAGTACTGCAGGAGGTTTTGCCTCCTATTTAATTCTTGCTGATCCAACTTAATCGCTGGGGTCCCCAAGGACAGTACAGCTCCCATGGCTCTGTCTTTTCTCACCTCAGAGACATATGATGCAAAGCTGCATGCATGAACAATCTGGGCAAACTGTGCTTTCAGAGACACAGGACTTCTTATCTCCTGCAGCACTCTCCGTCTCCCACAGGACGGCTGATGCCGCTGGCACTATTAATGCAGTACCTTGCCTGAATATGCATCACTTCCATGTGAGAGCACAAGTTAGAGAGGGTTTCTGAAAGTCTTAATATATCTGTTCAGAGACTCACATGCTTGGTCCCCCATGAAGGGAAGCAAGCTATTGTAGCGCACAGATACAATGGGTGCCTCACTGTATACACCTTCTCAGATCTGGATGTTTTTTTCATGGAACTTTCTCCACTCCTCAAATCAAGACATTGTAATTGACCCTGCCAGCCCAAAAGAAAACTCCCAGGTTTCTTTCTTGTATCTTCAGGTTTTGTTTGGCTCCAAATTCATCTGTCAGGCAAACAAGGATGAAAAGAAAAATAATGTGAGCTGCTCAGCAGGAAACTTTATCCATTTAACGCAAATCTTCAAATAGTTATTAAAATGCAAGCTTAGCTTTTCATTTGTTCTGGTGCAGAGGAGCAGCCTCAGTGAGACTGTCACTATTGCCTATTTACAGAGGAGATTTTTTCCATTCTAATGTTTGTTTTAATGGCTGTTTGAAATGCAGCATATAACCAGTGAGAAGTTAAATTTTGTGCCTGTGAGATAGTTCTCGTGTTAAAATCCCACAGTGTGTTCACTGCTGAGTAACATTCGGTTTCTAGCCTCTACCCGTACTCTGCTCTTCTTTGTTTCCACATCCACATTCTGGTCTCTATCACACATAACTCTTTCAAGTGTTCTGCATGTATAAAAGCTAATTGACTACTGCCTAACCCAAAACTCATGCATGATTTCACTGCAAAGGCTTCCACTGACCTCGTGGATCAGAATTTTGATGAACAAAACCACTTCATAATGATAGACTTACCTGAAGAAAAACTCTCTCTGTTTAAGTTATTCTATTTTTTTCTAAAGTAGTTATCTCTGATTTCAACAAAAATAATGTTAGACATTTTAAAAATATTTCTCAAAAAAGTACTCATTTTTTTAAAAGTATTCACCCCATGTCAGAAAACATCCTTAAAGTGTAACAATGCTGTTTGGAAGTATCAAATGAAACCTTTTTCTCCTATGGTCAATGTTGTTGGAATAGCTTCCCATGAATATGATAATCAGTGAGCTGCCATGATGCTAGCCAATTATACTGAAAGTTTAAAAATGTGATGTCTTTACAGATTTATTTGTTAGCCACTAGCTTAACAAGGTGTCAGGCTGATCGAAGCCACAACTACTCATCTGCCAATCTACAACGCATTTCCCCTAAGAAAAGGAAATAAATTAAAAAAGGCTGATTGCATACCTAGCCATGTCTTGCAGATACAGGAACCCATAAAACCATGAATATTTTCTATGGGAACCTGAACAATAGAGTGTTTTTACCTTCCAGTAATGTGATAATACTTGAGAGAACTATTCTTGCTCCATTTACTAGTTCATAGGCAGAGAGAGACTGCTGGTTGTATCAGGAACTATCAAACAGATTTGATTTGCTGGGTTTTTTTGCTTCTAGGAGTTGTGAAAAGTTTGCAGTAAGTTGTTTGTCTACCACCCTTGTTGCCACGAGTACCTAATGTAGGAACAGTTCTCAGAAACAACAGGTTCAAATCATACATTCTTATTCTTCGGACTGTTACAGGTAAATCTTTTTTTATTGGAATCAGCAAGACCACCACTGACTGAAAAATATTCTAATTAATCTGTGTTACAGTGACCCTTCTCATTTTTATGTTTACTGCAGTTTAAGAAAAAGTACTCAGAAATTCAGTAGCAAACATTTTCTGAATTTAAAATTTAAGTAATTGTTGAAAAAAATGCCACAAATGAGACCTTTATGGAAAAAAACAACTGGGATCACACTAGGAGTTGTGCTTACATAGAGCCTCATTCCATAGTAAATTAAGAGGTTTTGACTTCCATCACATAAATGACCTCTTCTTCTATGTCTGCTTTTGTTTATTGGTAACTGACTTTCTGACTGTTTCTGCTTGAACTCCCTTATTCCATTAAAATTTTAACCACTTATTATTTCAGCTCATCTGTTTTTTACCAGCTGTATCTCTCTGGAAATGTGCATAAGTAGCATACCCATACTATAATTCAACATCTTATTCAAAGGCTTAGTACTGTCATCTACAAATAACGCACTTCTACAGAAATCTGTTCCACTCCATGTGGCTATGCTAGCAGGAGGTTTCTGTTTGCATTTTTTTAAACACAGATCAAGTAATTCTTCTTAAAAGGAATCATAGCCTTCTGTGCTAAACTTTCATAAAGGCAAAGCTAGGTACAAACAGAATATTTTCATACAATACTAATTCCTCTACTGCCCTGCAGGAATCAACCTTTGTAAATATATTAATTACCTAGAAATATAGCGACTCTCTGCCTTGCTGAAATGCAGAGTATCATGGCATAACTGTGTGTGGTATGCAACTAGCATGCTAACCTGTTGGAGAGAGCTCTTCTTCCCTGGGTGAACAAGTCTGAGTCTTGCAATCTACCACCTTCCTCTTTCAGGCATCCCACCTCTTAACTCTCGTGCTTTCCTGAGTGACATTTATTTAAGAGATAAAAAAGACATAGCCACATAGCCTCACCCATTCAGATGTTCCTTCAGTCACTTCACTGCAAGCCCAAGTATAGCATGAAATATGAGGAGGGGATGGCACAACAAGAGAGCGCAGCTCTGCCTACAGCATGGGTGAAGGCTTCCTACAGCCTGGGTATTAATGACAGACAATTTCACAGCAGATTCACAACGAGTTAAGTTCTATGCTGGTCAATCACCCCAGCTAGGGTGTCTTCTGAGCAATAAGAAAATACCCTGTTCTATTTCCTACATGGTTGAAAAGACATTTGAGACGATAGGCTGTGCAGCCTTCTGCTGTTGCTGTGCGATATCACAGCACAAGACAAGATTCAATCTCCAGTGCATAAATCTGTGTATCATTACTCCACAAGCACACCTTTGAATGCCATCTCTTTCACAGTAGCCTCTTTGTAGCCCTATCCTCATCTTCTATTCTTTTCTTCACAATTACTTTGTTAATGTCTTGCTCAGCTCAGGTTTCCACACAGTATGTGATCCAGCTGGAAACCTTTTCTTGTTCTTGCTTTCCAAACCCATGGATTTTCTCTAGTTCAACACATTTCTCTTCCCTCTTCTGTTTCTTCTTCTGCAGCCTAAAGCTAGGCTTCATTCTGTTCCTTTACACTTACTACTTTTGCTTGCTACCTTCTCATCTGCAACCTGCCGTCTGAAACCGTTTGCCTCTTTCTCTCTGCCCCACCAAATCATTCCCTCTTTTCAAATCTCAGTCAAAAGCATATATTTTCTCCCTGCCCTGTAACTTTTAAATTTTTTCCTTGTGTTATTGGTTTTATGCCTGAATGCCTTTATTAACTCACTGTCAAATGTCTTTACATAATGACTTTCTGTAATTTATAGTCTGTTTTATCTGTGAGGGGAATTTCAGAGTATATTATTTATGACATTTTCTGTAAAAGAGAGCACAATTGTAATCCTGTGGTCTGCCAATAAATCAGTTTTACCTATAACAATGTTATGTCCTGAAAAGAAAGACTGTGTATCATGACCATACAATAGAATTAATAAATCAAATGCTTTGGCATATACCTAATTAGCTTGTATTCTAAAAATTTCAGATAATATTTGGATCATCTGAAGAGTAGAACTCATTTCATGTAAAATCAAGATATTTTGATGAAGTTAAATGAATAAAACTTGATTAAGTTATGACCAAGGCTCTCTGCTTACTTTCATGAACTACTGATATGCATTGGAAACTGTATACACCTGCCCCAACATTTTAAATTTACTGCAGGTGCAATTCCAATTCTTACTGAACACCTGACAATCTCACAAGTCATCTCTGCAGAGACAAAGGACAGAAAGCAAATGACAATCCAAAGCTCATGATGGAAGACATCAGATGTGTCTGTCTGACACTGTCCCTTAGGGAAACGCTAGTCCTTGCTGCACACTGATAATTTCATGGTCAATGCCATTATGTCAGGAAGTTGCACAGACTGTAGAAGTATTGTCTCAGTAAAATTATTGTCCACAGATGAGGGGGACAGAGATGTTCAAACTGCTCTTGCCCACACTCAGATTGGCATAGGGATAGAATTTTACTCGCTAGTTTCTACATTAATTAATCTTTTTTTTTTTCATAGAAAGCTTAAGTATTACAAAAATTTTGGACAACTGCACTTACATTTTACTGGATTTAATTATGCCTGTAGCGTAGTAACTGATAAATGAAGTACTATTCTAGGTCATACTCCCTGGCAGTAATCTTTCAAGAATACATTCTCAGAGAGGGCAGCAGGAGACAGAAGATAAGGAAATCAGTTCAGGAGAAAAAGAAACGAGGCCACAGCATACTTAATACAGACAATAAGGTCAGATGGCTGAGCAAAAAAATGCAGGGGAAAGAAGAAGTAGACATTAACGTATGTGTTTTGTGGAAAAAGGATACGCAGGAGAAGAAAACCTAATCAGGCCCTGAAGACTGTTGTTAAGGTTTCTCAAATGGATAAAAAAAAAATTCTTACTCAACTTGGTTTAGATGAAGGAGATAAACATGCTTTAGATAATGCTTTTAGACAAGCTTTTTTAGAAATCCTTTAGATAAAAGAGATAATGTATTTATGTGCCTTCTAGTCTTAGTTTACCACATCACCCATTGCTATGGTTGACACATGGATGAAATGTGCCAGTGACCAATCCTCTATTACATTTGGTTGATAACCTGAAGATGTGAGAGGCCCTAATTTATGAATACAATCCTACGCCCTCAGTTTGCTGCACTGTTAATTCTAAAGCAGTTTAAAACGCCCATGGGAATGGCATGCCCTGCCATTCAGGGAAGTAGATGTGACCAGTGAAAAGGATAAAACTGGTT
This sequence comes from Eurypyga helias, assembly GCF_000690775.1. Lineage (NCBI taxonomy): Eukaryota > Metazoa > Chordata > Aves > Eurypygiformes > Eurypygidae > Eurypyga > Eurypyga helias. The sequence goes on along the minus strand of NW_010240512.1, from coordinate 31,481 downwards.
TTGCAGAGTTCTGTAAACATAACGATGAGGTCGGGAACAGATGCAGCGCGAAGTTTTCTGGAGCAGTGTGTTTACAGCCTCAGCAATTTATGGATATACCTGCGCTGACTGTTGCTGGGGCAGGGACTGACAGGGGTGGGCTGAAGTGGGGCTCCTGGGCCATGGGTAGGGTGTGGGGAGGCCCCAGGGTGGGCTGGGTCTCCCTGGAGACCCTCACAGAAATAACATAATATAAAGAATAAATAAAGATCAAACGCGTTGTTCAAAATTTTCTTAGGTAACAAAGAAACATTGGGTTTTTATCAACTATATATCACACATCACCAGCATAAAAATTCTGTCAGATGTTGTTTTCAGGCAGGAAATATCTAAGCATTTAGCAGTGTTTCATGCTACATAACCCAAAGCATACACAGGGCTGACTGCAGCAAAAACACAGTTGTGGGCTGACAGAAAGCAGGCCTATGATTGTGAAAAAAACCTGTGTGGCAACCAAGAGAATCTTGTCTTAACTTGTTTTACTCATTTTATTTTAAAGACAATGTTTATTGTCATAGAAATGCAGAAGAATTACATATTTATAATCTGCAAGTGAACAAGCCTCTGGGTAAGAGGGCGAGGGGTCTGTCTCACAAGACGTAAAAAGGCAGCTCCACGCCTTCCATGGAGCAAAGGAAGTTCGATGGCTCTGGCAGAACAGGAGCTGTTCCAGCCAGTGCTTTGCAAGGCAACTGTCCTGCTGAGTTAGGACTGACAGCCCTGTCCTTCTCACTAAATCTAAGCACATTTTTTTTCTCAACTACTCTGCTCATTAGAAAAAGGAATGTGTATGGGCATGAATCACCAAGAAGTAGTAAGTAAACAAATAGAAGTGGGAAGCCCTCTTCTGCAAAAAGTGAAATTATCTGTCTTTCCATTGTCTTCCTGAGCAGCAATTCCCCAGGATCCAATCCCATCTCCAAAAGCCTTTTTAATTTATAAATTTCCCATCTTTAAATCAGGTAGCCTCCCTGACTCCTCCTCACAGCTTCCATGGAGACTCTTGGCCATCAAACTACTTAAAATTTGGACTTGAAAAACTGGTTTTCCTGTAACAATAGTCCATATTTTGTCTACTCTTATTGGAGTAATTAATCTTCAAGGCCTAACAAACTTTCACTAATGGCTTTCTGCAAGGCACAAAAATGTCTTCTGGCATTCCTAGCCTACTTCAGTAAAGGTGAAGCTGTAACATACTCACTTAATGCTCAGAATACAAAACAGAGTTTGTAATTTAACACAGATTCAAAATAGTAAAGAAAATTCACATTTGTAGATCGAGGTTTCTTGAGTTGTCAGAAAAACTCTGAGGCAAAGTTACACAGCTTTGCCACAAAGTCCGTATGGGAAATTTACTTAGAACCTAAATCCTGTCAATTTCACTTTAGTTTTTTATTGTTATAGGAATTATTCCCTGGCAGTATCTTTACCATGAAGTAGTTTTTTAGGGTTTTGTTGTTGTTTTTTTTTTTTTTTTATGGAAGAAAGACCAAGACACTGATAAGGGTCATTAAAATTATCATTTAACAAGGATCTGTGCATGTTTGCATAAATAATTAGGTTCAGAACAAGTCTTCTAGATGAGGACTCTATATTAGCACTTACAAAACACTCACACCACGTTTTTTGTGCTTGTGTTTGGTTCTAATTTGAAGTGGCATCAACTACCATTTTCAGTGACATAATTTTCCATTCACGTGTTCAAAATAGTAATCTTTGCTTGTTATTTCAGCTCTATGCTCCCATTTTCAGCATCTCTGGCGGGAGAGCTGTAGTTTACAGAGAGTATCTGTCAACATGACATTATGGATGTGGACAAACATGGACTGTTTGGCGGCCGGAGGAGGTCAACAGAGTCAGACTGTGGGCCGGAGGAGGTCAACAGAGTCAGACATACCACTGTGCAGGATCATCTCTACTGAATACCTAGCAGGGTCACTATTTATCATTCACACCACCATGTGTTTTTCCCTCTGCTTGCAATTTTATCATGTTATAACAAAATACATCATATGCCAGCCTACATTTCAGGGTAGTTTGGTTTATTTGGATGAAATACATGTTTGTGAAGGAAGCTGGAAAGCTTTATGAAGAAACTTGTTTTTCATAACTTTGTTTCCAGAATGCAAACAAGCAATTGATTGTTGAATTTTCTGCAGGCAATCAATTATGTATTATTGACTTCATGGCATTTGGGACCTATAAAAATTCAATAGCCAGAGAGGTTGGAAAATGATGAGACAATTTTCTCTCACTTTTCTCTCTACCCTTCAGAATGGTTCCAACTATATTTTAGACTGGGGGACATTGTCAGTCATAGACTACTTTTTGCAAACATCATCTCTAATGACCTTCTTTCAGGTATCCATGTTGTGAATGGCAAGTGAGATGCAAGCTTTGCCTCCATCTCCTTATGGCAAGGACTAGAATAGAGTGTAAGAATAGTAAAGCAAGCATATAGACAAAGATGGTGGAGATTTCCACACAGGAAAACAAAACTGATATGGGAGGACATCAGCCCATGGTCCTCCAAATAACCACTCATCAACACAAGAGGATGTCAAAAACATGGGAATGCAAACAATCTTGTAATACGTAGACCAGAAGGCACTTTTGAAATGTCATTGCACTTCCTCGGATTTTTTACTGGCTGAGAATTTTCTACTTCACTATTTCTAGCCATTTGTACTTGGGTCATGGGAATACATGAGGGAATGCAGAGCAGGCAGAGAATGCCCTTGTGCTGAAGTTGGATGCATTAAACTGCACTCCTAACAGAATGGGGGGAAGAAAGAGATGAAACAAAAGTAAAGGAGATACTTGAATAACATGATCCTAGTCCTATAGCAATGGATCGTACCAAGTGCATGTATCTATAGTTGTTATACAACCAGAACTTCCTAGTCACTGCAAAAAAATTATGGAGATTCTTGAACACCGTTTCAGGGTGGTACAGTATTTCTTTCCCGTATTTTTAGATAGACCTTCAGACTATCCATCTCAGCACGACAATTTCTCAGAAACAGAGGGAGGAGAGGTAGAAACAGTCTGCAGCACAAAAATTAAATTCTGGAAGTACTACTATTACTGAGATAAAGGGATAGCAGTATAATGTAAACAAAAAATTTGTAAGAGTTTTGAAAGCAAACTCCCAACTGTTCTGGATACACAAAAATGCTACAGAAGGGACTATAATTTACAGCATAAATGGTAGTACTGTTAACCTCAATTTAACAGGAGAAGGAAAAATGCTATACATGTCAAACAACTTAGCATTATATAAATGATCCACAAAAAACAGAAAATCACGACACAGAAATAAGTTGGCGTGAGTTATTCCACAAGGAAGCGACGGACAGAGGCCACATATACAGGTACGCCTGATATGCTTTGTCAAACCAGTGCTGAAAAATACTCTGTGGTAAATAAAATATAGCAATGCCTTGAGGGAAAAAAAAAAAAAAACCAAAAACCACAAACTTTTAAATACTAATGGTTCTTTCAATAATCCATATTCACTCTCTAGCAGCCACTGTGAATCACTGTGTTTCTCACTCGCAAACCCAGAATGGCAAATAAGACTGTCTGGGAGCACAGGTCCTCTCCAGCAGGGCTGTGTGAGTAGTGTGGCATTTGAAACAGCACTTAGATGATTTGAGAGCACAATTCCCCGCCAGAGTCATGACACAGACAAAATGCAGGATGCAGGATTCTTTTCTAAATGGATTGGGCGACGAGAGCAGCTGGAATTATAGACATCAGAAAGAGTTATTTCACTTTTCTAGATGAGAGGAAAGAACATTTTCCAGTTCTTCAGCAGAAATTCACTTGCTGAAATCATTAGGGTGAAATAAGTTTTCCCTTAGGAAACTACACTGACTACAGGGATGTGCATTTGGCCTGTTTCATAGAGGTAGTTATTTTCCTGCAATTACCTGGGAAGGGGAAAGAAAGGGAGGCTTTGATGCACTAAGTAGAATGACAAATATTATGGACTGATTTGCTGAATAAAGACTCATACATGAAAAAAGCCATTTTTTGTCTTTATTAAACAATTATTTTCCTCTTAATGCAATTGTTGCTATTTTTCTGTTGATTTTTGCTGCTACAGTGTAACTCTTGTTGAATTTAACAGGTTTGCCCAAAGGATATTCCTTGGAAGGCTATACAAAAACCTTCAAAGTGCACAAATGGCATTTGTACATGGGGAAAAATTGGAAATACATTGCTGCTAGATTACAAAACTTGCCCGTCAATGGCATGCAGAGGTTTTGCAGCAATATGGCTCATCTGGTAGACAGAGGTTTAATTGGGTGCCATCTCCACATTGCCAAAAGTTACAAGTCAAAACTACAAAAGTCATGGCTTTAAAAAGAGAATTTTTCTCCTGTGTTTCAAGAAAGCACTTGGAACTATCTCCACAGAGGTGTTTTTTGTAAATACTTAAAAGAGGTTTTTTTGTTAAATGTTACTGTGTGTTACAAACTGGCAATACTGGTGACCTGCACCAGTATACAAGGCTCTCCAGCCTGCCTGAGGCAGCCTCAAATACATTTAAGTGTGATGAGAAATCATGTAGAAGGTGGTTAGGATAATTTCATCTAAAAATGGGGAGCACCTCGTTTAAGAAAAAAAGCTTAATCTACAAATCAGTTTCTTTGGTTTGAAGTGAGTAGTTGAAACAATGCAGTTGGCCAAGTCTCCTGTTCCACCATAGCCCTGCCCTTACTGGGACACCTATACAGCAATGAGAGTGCCTGACCCTGGAGGCTGGTGATCAGTGGCACAAAGCCAGTTGCAGACCAGCAATTAGAGGTGTATCCCTGGGGTCATGCATGGTTCAGTCCTGTTTAACAGATTCATTAAAAATCTGGATGATGGGGCTGACTGTACCCTCAGTAAGTTTGATGATGACACCACACTGAGAGGACAGGTTGATACACCAGAGGTTCACAGGTTCACACTGATTCACAGAGTGGTAGGAGTTGGAAGGGACCTTGTCATGCTGTCATCAAGCACCACCTTGAGAGGCTGGAGAAATCAGCTCAGAGGAACCCCATGAAATTCAAAAAGGGAAAGTGCCAAGTCCTGCACCATGGAAGGAGCAACCCCATGCACCATTATATGCTGGGGGCCCACCCACCTCAGCAGAAAAGTACCTGGGGGATCCTGGTGGACACCAAGCTGAACACGAGCCAGCGATGTGCCCTTGTGGCAAAGGAGGCTGATGGCATCCCGGGCTGCACCAGGAGTGTTGCCAGCAGGTTAAGGGAGGTGATCCTTCTCCTCTGCCTGTCACTGGTGAGGACAAACCTGGAGTTCTGGGCCCAGTGCTGGGCTCCCCAGTACAAGAGAGATATGGACATACAGGATAGAGTCCAGTGAAGGGCCAAAGAGATGATGAAGGGACTGGAGCACCTCTCCTATAAGGAAAGGCTGAGAAAGTTGGGAATGTTTCACCTACAGAAGAGAAGGTTCATGAGGGATCTTGTAAATGTGTAAGAATACCTGAGGGGAGGGTGTAAAGAAGATGGAGCCAGGCTCTTTTCTTTCTCTTTTCAACCTCAACCATTGTGTGATTCTTCAATTCTGTATTTATTGCCTGCTAGTCAAGGTTGGTACTATCTTTGTCTCTATAGGTGATTTTCACTCACACCAAAAGACCAAAATATTATCTTTATTACGACAGTGTCATATACAAGATTTCCAACTCCTAAATTATTCCAGTTTCCATGTTTACTGTCAGTACAGAAGCAGACATTTGAATAATTTGCTTTATCATCAAATTGGCAATGTGCTTGATTCTAATCCTAATGTGCAAGAATTTGCTGGAAAACAAACACTGCTGGAGTTTCGTGAGGTTACTATATGTCATCTTAAATCATGTTTCTTTAGGGAGACACCTAGCATCCCAATGAACAATAACAGATGTGACTGTTTTGGCTCAGTACCAGTCACCAGATACATAAAAATTCCTGGAGGATGCTTCCACCATAACAAGGTTTTTGTTGTTTAACAGTAGATTATCACTGACAGTAACTACTGCTGGTAACTGCTCATTAAATCTTTTGACATACAGGATACATACATATGTGCTGAGTGCTGAACAACTTTCTGTGTAGCATCTAATACCTGGACTTCACTGAAGGAGCATGTTTCTGCCACAACATATACACATGTCGTGTTGAGGATAGGAAGATGCCTGAGATAACTCATTACATGAAACCAAACTTCAACTCAAATGGTGCATGTGAAAGCCTAATAGATATTTTGCTTCATGGTTAGAAGAGTCAGAGAAGAAAGGTGGGGAAATTGGCTTATAAAGGGTGATACATAGGGCATGACCAGGGTGGGGGGGTGGAGCGGAGTGTGGTGGTGGGGAATCTAGAATCCCTGCTCTGAAGATGCCTGGGGTAGCCTCCATTTACACGACAGATACAGGATGCTGGGAAGAGGAGGTGTAAGAGAACACAGCTTCATGCTCTGACAGAGGGCTCAGCAGGACTGCCAAAAGTAACTGCTGGCAACTTTACAAATGGAAACTGGTACATTCACAAGACACAAGCACATGATTCTTAAAGACCATCCCATATTAATGAGAAATGGAAGAGTTTCTGAAAGACATGTTCCTATGCTGTAATAGCTATATCAAGTAATTCACACTAGACACTCCTTTCAATAAAAGATGCCATTTCTCCCAGACATCTTGACAGCAAGCAGTAATCACCTGACTGTGAAATGGCTAGTGCCGTCCCAGTGCTTTCTTATCAGCACTAGAAAGTTCACATGCTAGATGAGGAAAAAAACTGAATTCAGAGAAACAGTGATATAAAAGAATCAAAGCAGCAGTTAGATAAAAGACCACTGAAAATTAGCAGCAGGTATTTCTCTAGTGTTCCTTTCTTTTAAGGACAAAACAATGCAAATTCTTTAGCAGAAGACACGTCAGGCTTTATTTTAATAGGCAATGGTGATGACATCAACAAGGTGGATTAGGACAGCTAATTTATGTGTATAATAGTCACTACACCTGCACAGACCAAAATTTGCATACACTAATATTTATATATTTGCTTAAGTTATACTAAGACCCTTAACAATATCAACGTGGTGTAAGTTGGCATCTACATAAATGAAACCTAAAGCCACTGCTACCTAATTTGCTCATGAAAAGGCAACGTGCTTACAGATATTGTCTATGAAATTAAGAGGAACAATACACATTTTTGGTGAAGACAGAGACCTTTTAGATCATGTTAACTGCAAATGCAACAATTGTTTATCACAACAAAAAGTAGATGTACAATAAAAACACAAGGAAAGAATATACGCCACACTCATTCTGCATTGCAGTCGTATCACGAAACTTTAGTACTTTGGTGCAGTATTTACTATATGTATCTGTTATACTTCATGCCACATAAAGCATATGCAGAAGCAGTCCCTATCTTCAAGACTTGATTCTCTGCTCTGTGAAATTAGGAGTACCTCAACTGAAAGAAAATCAGTCACTTAAAACATGAATCCAAGTTTTCTTGAAACATTGGAGTTATGCTCATGGCTCCTCTAAAGTGAACATGAAAAGGCATGCTCAGATTTCCGAAAGCACATTAGGAACATTATTTAGGTTGCATGGCAAACAAATTACACTGAAGAAAAGACCCACAAGATCACAGAAATTTTATTGCTGCAGAGCTCAGTCTCGGGGAAAAAAAGAGAGAATTCTACTGACACATACTGAAAAAAAAATAAACACAAGTATTTTATTTGGGCTTCCTCTCTATTAACCCCAGCCAATGTGGAAATGTTTTGTACTGTGCTTCCCTGTTATTAAGTCCCGAAAGTGATCAGACAAACTGGAGTGTGCAAACCAGCACTGAGAAATAATGAAGCAGTTCTTGTGCAGTGATATGCCTTTGTTCCCAGAGTTTTTTCCAAGCTTTTTTTCTTTACAGAAACAGACATAAACAACTGCTGTGTAATAACAACTCAATAAAGCATTTCATTTTAATGCCGTTATCCACTCTGGCACGAGGAGTGATATTGTCTTGTGCTACTTAGTTTAGAACAAACTATACCTGATATCCCTCAAGAAGACATACAACCACGTGACATTTGATCACAGTATCATGGTGATACTACAAAGATTACTAATTATGTGTTTATGAGATCTCTGTTCCTGTCAGCAAGCACATACGAGGTACCTGACTCAAAGTTCATTTTCTAATTGGTGAACATGTGTTTCCACTATGCCTCACATTGGCCTAATTAATCTTAACTAATTCTTGTTTGGTCTGTTGTTGAAGAGAGCAGGTATTTGCAGAAACTTTGTGCTGATTTTAAGGAGAGAGAACAAAAATATTAGGAAGACTTGAAAATAATTTTCCCATCATAGACAAGTTATTGCTGGTTACTCTGGCCATTCAGCTCACTGCATTTTATCATCTAACATTTGACTAAGTAACAAAGGTCTTGTTCAGTCTTTAGGCAAAATCCTATTTTGGTCATTGACACCGAAGAGGAACTTCAGAATGGGTCATTGACCCAATTCCACAATTGTGGGGAAAACACATACATGTCTTCCTCCACAGCACAAAGCCGAACTTTGAAAGAGCTGCCCTAGCAGGCATTTTGTTAAAGGTTGTACATGACGCTTCTCATTTGCTTAATTTTTTCTGGTGACCCACATGGACTGCCTGAGACAGACAGATAGATATATAGTGCCTGAAGATGATTATACACCAGGTGCGAAGCATTTTCTAGGGCACCAGGCAAAAAACCAGCTTATCGATTTATGTATATAATTGTAGAATTGTTGAGGTTTGTTTGTGGTTTCCAGTTATGATAGGCAGAATAGAGAATAATTCTATCTATAAAATATTAATGGCACTTACGTTCTTCAGGCAAGAACACAGTAATAAATGGCATTTTCTTTTTTGTAGATTGTGATAATACTAATGCCCTGCAGTTATTTTGCTCTAAGTTGAGACCACCCCCCTGTTATTAACTCGCAGCTCGCATTCACATTGTCATTTGCATAAACTTTGCCTGCCTCTGACAAGATGCCAGGAGAAATGCCTTTCCTGAAATCATCAAACAAGTACTTTTTCAAAAATAAATTGAAGATTGTAGCAATTTTTTGGTTTCAGAAATAAATTAAGCTTTCAGCCAATGTATCAAATAAGTATACATAGGGAAAACCTCAAAGAGAGCAAATTGTATTATAAATACAGTGTTGTAAAGAGCATGTGAATTGGCATGTTAAATTGAAACAAAAATGCAACAGCAGCTGGACATGGGACTAATTTTTGGAAAGGTATTCTCTAAGGACTGACATCGGAAGTAAACCACCAGAACAATCTTGCTGATTGTGACACTGCATTTTATTCTATCTCCATTTTTTGCTTAATGTTAAATATGTGTTCTTGCCAAGCTGATCTCTCATTCTAAAAATTATGGGTTTCAGTGAGGGAAAGGGAAGGTAGAATTACATTAAAAGATTGCTTCAGTGTACACATACTGACAAAAGAACTTTGAAAAATTCCCTATACCTTCCTTCCCATACTACTCCTGTAAAATGGCTTGTACATTTCTCCATTCCTCTTCTTGTTTGCCTTTTACACCATAACAGTGATACGTGCCTTTCACATAATAATAGTAAAAGCTCTTACATGTTCTGGACTCAAATCAAACATTACAGGCCTCTAGATTATGGTCCATTTTCATAGGCTAGAGTCTAAACTGAAAAACATTCTCTGGACTTACACTGACATAATTGAGATGGGAATCAGATGCTGTTTTATAACGAAAAGCCCAATTATGTCAATCAAATATATCTTCAGGAAGGTAGAAAGCTGCATAAACCTTGATCATCCTGCTAATATTAATATATAATTAGTTAATAAGCCCCGACAGAGGGGAAGTAATTAAAAAAATTGTAGTGCTAGCTGCATTGCATTTTAAAGACTAATGGCTATAAAATAGAGCACCTAACTGGGGCTTTTTGAATTGATATTACACTACCACTTTGCAGCAAGCTTAGTAATTCATTTAGGAGTTGCAAAGACACAAGTTCAAAGAGAGAAATCAAAAATCCATTATATATATGAAATCTTTTATCATCAGAGATATTTTATGAGAATTTTATGAAGCTGTGTCATGGTTTAGGCCCAGCCAGCAACAAAGCACCAGGCAGACACTCCTTCACTTCTCCTCACAGTGGGATGAGGAGGGAAAAATACAACAAAAAGGCTCATGGATCTATGCAAGGACAGGGACAGATCACTCACCAGTTATGGTCACAAGCAAAACAGCCTCAGCTTGGGGAAGAAACTTAGTTACCGATCACAGCAGATTAGGACAACAAGAGAAACCCAAACCTTAAAAATCTTCCCCCTACTCCTCCCTTCTCCACAGGTCAGTGTTGCTTCTCATTTCTTTATCTCCTCCCTGAAAACACAGGGGTACGGGGAATGGGGGTTGCGGTCAGTCCATCACACATTGTCTCTGCTGCTCCTTCCTCCTCAGGGGGAGGACTCCTCACACTCTGCCCTGCTCCAGCATGGGGTCCCTCCCACAGCAGACAGTCCTCCAGCAGCTTCTCTAACATGAGCCCTTCCCACAGGCTGCAGTTCTTCACAAACTGCTCCAGCACAGGTCCCTTCCGTGGGGTGCAGTCCTTCAGGAGCAGCCCTGCTCCAGTGTGGGCTTCCCACCAAGTCACAGACTCCTTCACATGCAGCTGCCTGCTCCAACATGGGGTACTCCCCAGACTGCAGGCAGGCCTCCACCCCACAGTGACCCTCTATGGCTGCAGGGGCACAGCCTGCCCTCTCACCACAGGCTTCAGGGGAACCTCTGCTCCAGCCCACCTCCTCCCTTCCTTCTGTACTGACATTAGTGTCTGCCTGATTGCCTCTCCCACTCCTCCCTCCTTTTCCAAGTGTCCTTGTTTCCCCTCTTACGTATGTTAGTCACAGAGGCACTAATTGGCTTGGCTGTAGCCAGTGATGGGTCCCACTTGGAGCATCTTCTCACAGAAGCAACCCCTGTGGCCCCTCCCCACGACCAAAACTCTGCCACACCAACCTATAACATGTGGTGAAACTTCTACTTGGGCTAAAAAGAATTTATGCTTCAAGAAGCAGCTCTATTTGATTTCATCAAATACATATTTTCCACACACGAGGAGATTACGAAACATCTTAGTCTCCCAACGCTTGAAAGCTCTTTGACATGTAATATTTTGTCAGAAAATTTTGACACAGAGTCAAAGCCAGTGAGTAGAATCAGATTATGCAGAAAAAATATGCATGGAATTTTAATCTATAAGAAAATCAGGATAATTTTGTAAAATGTAATAAAGTAGAAGATGGGATAAAACCATGGAAATCAGGATTTGTATCTTACTATAAAAGTATTTTTCTTGTAACAAGGAGAATAATCAGTTCTCAGTAAACACTTTCAGTCTTTGGATGTAGTCCTCTATCCCTAGTAATATGGATATTAACAAAACATGATTTAGCTCAATTAACATAGCTGTTATTTAGCAGCATATTCCATAAAGATGGCTGTGTGCATTCATGAGCTTCCACCAATAAAAGTACTCTTGTCTGAAGAGTCCTCTTAAGAGATTTGAACCATCTTTTCCTGTGATGCTGTGTTTCTTTCAAAAACTTTTCCCATACTTTGCCCAGCTCTAATAGATGATGGAATGGCTGATGAAATAGAGATTAAATGGGAGACTTAGAAGTGCCAAAATGGTCCAACATCACTTCCCAAACAGGTTCTACCATGGACAGACTTCCTCCTATCTACCCCTCTCTAAAAGATGAACTATGATTTCCCTCATCCTTGTATGTCAAACATCTTGCAGTTTTGAAGACACACAGAATCTTTTGTGTTAAAACTTCAATATCATGTTTAACAACAGCCTGTAGTGATGAATCCTGGACAAATGACTGCATCTTCTAGAAAGAAATGCACTAAAACCAGGTTACAATAATAGAAGAAAAAAACAGATTCTAGACTGAGGACCGGGATGAAGATGCAGTTAAAAGGAAAGAATCCCTAACATACTGGCAATAGGAAACCCGTCTCCTTTGATGGATAGCTATAATACTGCTTTGTGGCACAAATAGCCCACTGTTGGGAAGCCACTCAAAGGTCATTTCTTTGTGCAGCCCACAGAAAAGCCAAAACCTGACCTAACTCAAAATACTGTCAAATATACAAAAGCAAACTCATGAAACTTCTGAACTTTGCAAAGGGGAGAATAACATTGACTTCTAGAAACTTCAGTGTGCATGTTTTTACTAGAATGAGAGAATGAGTTTTTCTCTAAAACAAGATTTGTTCTCACTATTTTGGCTTTTCTCAACCCAGCTTAGCAGCTAAATTGAAATACAGACATCAACTTTGCAAACACGTGAAGTAAAATCAACCTGACCGCACACATTCTTACTACTTCCTGCTAGAGAAAATTACTGTCCTTAAGATTTGTCTGCACATAATGTGACATTATGGAAGAGAGACATAACCTGTTCAGAGGTGAAAGTAGCCACAGAACAGCCTCCTAAATGCCCAGCTCCACTTGGGCCAATGCACACTAGGAATATTCCTGTGTTGCTGTTCTCTGCCTGTACTCTGAGGGAACACAGGAGCTGGTCAGAGCCAGGTCAGGTACCTCTGCCTCATGCTGTGCAGAGTAGGTGTTTCATGAGTTTAGCATGTTGTTTAAAGCTCTTCTTCCTGATGGTTACTGTCATACCCTCTGCAGGACATCATATTTCTAATCTCTTTGAAAGAGTTCAGTAGGATGTCATATTTCTGGTCCTTCTGCTTCACAGAGCTGAAAGATCCCAATAATTATTTTCAGCTCAGCTCAGTTCTCTCATTGCTGTGTAAACCTACACAGCTTGGAATTCTGCACTGCAGCTCACACATCCAGTGAAATGCCACAAACACTGAGGTATTTCCACGAACTTGACTTCCTGTTCTTTTTTTCAAAACAAATCTGCAAGAGATGATAAAATCTTTCAAGAGAAAGAGAACCAAATCCCACTCTGGCAGGTTAAAATACATCCAGCTGTAATTTCAAAACTTTTAAAATCACCCTCATTTCAGGTATTTTAATTTTTTTTTTCTATTGCTATTGAAAGTAGTGTTCAGTTTACACTAGGCCTTTAAAACTTTTTTGCTTTACAATTGTTCTAGGATAGAGCCTAGATTAAACAGGTAGATAGTATCCATGTCTCCATAAACACGTGAAGTACCTCAGGTTAATGGGCAAACTGACTTAGAATAAACTCTATATTAAAAGGCTAGTAAAGAAAAAAATAAAAAAAGCATCATTCCCTTGACTATTCTTGCAAAAACAGACACAACTTTCTAAAAGACAATTTTCACATGGGTAAAGTTACTCACCCTTGGAAGTGTTCAGTGAAAGCTTCTAAAACATTTATTTTATGAAACTTGGAATGCTAAGGGTAAGGCTGTGTTTTCTGTCATTCCTTTGTAGTTCCTCACTTTGCTCTCTTTCTGCGACTCCAACAAAGCAGGGAGATAAAAATATGTGATATGGAACATATGAGTCTAAAGATCACTATTCATAGTGAGATTTGAAGAAAAGTATAGTAGCCAAACCTGCACATGTTCTTGCAATGCATAATTTTAAAATTGGCAAACTCTCTATGAAGGTTACTCTAAATATATTAATCAAGATTTTAAAACACTGCTATAGTTGCCTTTAAATCATGCTTTTTCGTGGGTTCAGGAAGAATATCTCATACAAAGGAAATGCAAGCATCTCTTTCGATGCTCTTCAATCCCCACATGAAGTTCTTTTTCAGATCTTCTCTTAGTTTAACAGTTTACTTTAGCTGTGCCTAGTTTTTACTCTACCTCTGTGGATTTTCAAGTGTGTAATCAGAGAGACAATCATACTGCAGCCTCTGCAGGGGACTAATAGAAAACCACTATAATAACCTTGTTAACTTCTTATGCCTCTATTAATCTTATCCTAAACAGGAAATACATTTTTAAGTATTTTGCTTCTTATTCCTCTAATTTTTTATGGGACTGTAGGCATGGTGCTTGAGGACATGGTCTAGTGGGTATGGTAGTGTTGGGTTGATGGTTGAACTAGATGATCTTATAGATCTTTTCCAACCTTAGTGATTCTGTGATTCTGAGCCTTTCATTTTGTTTTGTCTTATGAATGTATTTATACTTCTGGATCATGTTCTCTTTTCTGATCCTATCCTCTCTCAAACTTAGCTGTACCAGCTCCTGCTCAATTGGCAGATGCAAGTAGGAAACATCCTCAGGAGTTGTTGCAGTAGGGAATTCCAAAAGTCATGGACTTCACTAGGATTTCTGCTCTGGATATTGTTAACCCTGTATATTGTTGGTTTGAACAAAATCCTTTCTTTGTAATATCCTTAATTCACACACTTTATCTTTTTTCCCCAACTCCTAATCCTGTTCTCTCCCTTCACTCTCTCATATTCCTTCTTACAATCCTCCAAGCATAATTTAAGCTGGAAGATTAATTGAAAAGTTCCCTCTGTATTGTAAAAATGTCATGTTGTCTGCAGCCACACCTTGGCCTGTAATAAATCGGACTACTTCCTTCTCATCCTTTCTTTTTGTTTTCTGTTTAGAGCATGAGATCATCAGCTAAAAAGTCTACTACACCACCTTTGCACAGGTCTGGCATGGTGTGGCCCTGTTCTGAAGTATCCCACAAGTCCCACGCTAATTGATCCTTTGATATCTACCTGCTAAACCCATGGGTATTGGTAATCCTATTGATAGCACATTTGGGAGAGGAAAGCACTTTACCCTGTGCCTTTAGAACAGACAGGCAATGTCCCAGGCCCTCTCTTGTCTTCACCACCAGTTCCTGAGTTTGCTCAGTTTGAGGCTGCTTCCTTGAAGCCACGTGAGCAGTTGCCTTCAACTTCAGCAGGTAGTGACAGATAACGAATGGGAGTACATTATATTCCCATTCTCTTTTATCTGTTAACCTGAGACAACCTTACCTAGTGGGGTTTGATATCACTAACCTCTCCCAGTTCTTTCAAAATTCTGCTCATTTGGAAGTCCACTGATTGTGGAGTTTTACGTGCTGTATACTTAGCATCTTCCACTAAGCAAGTACAGCCATCTGGTTTAGTACCAGTCAGCCCTGCAAAACACCATAGACAACTCTTTTAGCATTAATATGCAAAGACATCCACATAGCAATAAGGAGGAAGAGAGACTAAACCAGGCAATGCTTGGAATAGGAGAACAGCAACCCTCAGATAAGCTATAGATACTACTTTTTATTTGAATGTTAGCATGTTGCTAAGGAGATGGGCAGGACGAGAAGTTGGAAGGGGTATCTACATTAAGGAGAGGGGTGAGAGAAGCAGGTTGCCAGCTTCCCATCAGCTAGACTTCATGCTGTTCATCCCAGTCCTCAACTCAAAGCATCTGGGATACATTTTGGGAATCCTAAGTAAGAGAAACTGAAGATCCGTAACATAATCTCAGTTTTACACACAGAGAAATTAAGGTAGAACTGAAGAATTTTCTTCAAGTCACCCACCAGATCAGGAGATGTAGCAATATCTTTTTTATCAAAATAAACCAGTATGTTGAAACAAATCTAAATAGCTGCATTATTAAATTCTTGCAGAATTGGGACCACAGAGTGTAGCCACAAAAGCAGAGTTGTTCCTTAGATACTCCACATAGAGTCTCTGTTACTAGATTGTGATACTTCTGTTTAGAGGCAGAAATTAATACCAAAAAGAAAGAAAACAGCAGCTACAATAAAAGCTGCTGAACATTCTGAACTAATAATTTAATCTCCCATAAACACAATTCCTTCAAAATAAAGATGTTTAGAAATAACAGTCTGGCAGCCCTAAGCATGCTAGCGCCATCACCAGAGAGATTCATTCTCTGGGGAATTACAAGTACTCATCTATGCTCCCTGCATTATAATCAGCCAATCTCGTTATGCCTTCCTGCTTTATAATTATAGATCTTATTAATAGAGATGAATTTGATGAAAAAAATAGGCATTACAAATTGCACTGTTTTCAAAAGAAGAGGGCATCATTTAGTTTTGAATGCAGTGAGAATGTTTCTTCATTTACCCCAGTCACCAACACCTCTGTTATTATCATCATCAAATTAGATGATTTAATGAGAATGTCATTAGTGCAGAACATTTCTGAGATTTTCCAATGTAGAAAAACTCCAGCTAGCTAGAAATAATCAGTCAGATCTTACTTTTTCTAGAAAATGCTGTACAGTATTACAGTACAGTATTTTAATACTGTAAAAGCTCATCCTGGTTGAGTGTCAGGCACAATCTAATATCCAACAACTGTTGGCTAAATTGGAGAACTTTCTATAAAGTTTTCCATTTTGAAAATGGCTAGTATTAGCAGGCTGCTGCTTTCACTATTCATTGTCTAGTAGTTCATGCACTTCAAACAATTGTCATTTATACTGAAAGCTAAAGCTGGTATGTTTCATTTCTTCAGTTTAACTATGATAGTCCAAGTGTCATATAACCTCTCAAAACTATTCCCCTGTAGTGTTTGTAGTTTGTACCTTGCTGGCAGTTCTGATTTTGGCTTTTTCAAAAGTGCCTTTAAAGAAACAGAGGGAGAATATTCACAATTTCCCAACTCTTTACTGAAAGTGTAGATAAGTTAAAAAGTTTAGATGTAGTTAATCACCACCTACCTAGCTTCAAATTCCTTTCAAACTGCTGTGTTTGTGTTAACCAGGACAAGCAGGATGTTAATGATGTTGGGGATGCCAGGGTGCCTGGAGCATGTGGCCTGTTAGGTCCCACCACTGCAATGGCCAAAAAGGCCACAGCATTTGCCTTCAGTCTGTAGTGAGCTGAGAAATTTAGAAGAACATAAGATCCCAGACCATGTACAAAACTAGGATGTGATTAGAGTCCAACAGCAAGGTGGGTTGGAACACTTTATCAGGCCTATGAGAAGCAGCCCTTGTTCTGCTGGGTTTTTGCTACCATTGTTCTCTGTGGAGATATTAAGAGCTATGACTGTGTGCACTGGTTTTAGTCAGGACAGAGTTAATTTTCTTCACAGTAGCTGGTATGAGGCTATTTTTGGGGTTTGGGCTGAGAAGAATACTGAAAACACTGGTGGTTTTATTTGGTGCTCAAGAGTGTTTATACCAATTTAAGGACTTTTTCAGCTTCTGATATTGCACCTGTGTTCCCAACTTTCTCACTACAAGCAGCAGGAAGGGGACACAGTTCAGACAGCTAACCCAAACTAACCGAAGGAGTATTTTATTCCATTGAACGTCATGCTCAGTACATAAGCCAAAGGTGGGCCAGGGGGCCAGTTGTTTGTTCATTAAGCAGTTTGTCAGTTGGTGGGTCAGTTGGCTCTCTCAGTCGCTCTCTTACTTGTGGGGACAACTCAAACTCTGGTGTGATCTCTCTCTCAAGCTCGTTCAGACTCCGCTGCAATCACTCTTGGGCTCTGTCTCTCAGGCTCTCTGTGTGACTCTTGCTACTCAAGACCTTGCTGTGGCAGGTGGTGAGCACTTGTATAATTTCTTTTATTTTACATTATTTTTATTACTTAGTAGTAGTAGTATTGTTAGTATTGTTAATATTATTAGTATCACTATTTTAATCATTTATATTCAATTATTAAATAGTTCTTATCTCAGCCCATGAGTTTCCTTGTCTTTTCCTCTGATTTTTCTACTCCACTGGAGGAGGGGGAAGGTGAGCAAGTGGCTGTGAGGTACTTAATTGCTAACTGGGGTTAAACCACGACACTCTGTCTGTGATAATACAATCTCCCTGAACTCCTCAAAGAATTCCACACTTGAGCCTGTGTGACCATTTACATAGTGACAAATGCGTTGGTATTAAACCTGCTAAGGGAATGAACTGATAGAGCTGGGAACTGACCACAGCTTGTGTCTGGGTCCCACTTTAAAAAAAGTATATCATACAAAGTCTTCATGCACAGAGAAAGAGCAAACAAGAACTGGGAAGTCTCTTAATGTCAATTCTGAGTGACTGACTACCTTTATTGCTACAAAGTGTCTTGGCCCTACCATGCATAATATTGAGATTATTCTGATATACAGTTATCAAACACAGTCTGCACTTTCTGGCCTTATTAACAGAGAAGGAGATCTGCAAAAAATTCCCACATTGGCTGGAATTAATGGAGAGGAAGTCCAAATCCTGTCTTTGCATTCTGGGTTGAATTTGAAATCATACATAAAGATTGCAAGTTATTTGTAGGTGGATAGGGAGGTGTAGATTGTCATAGAATTCAGGTTGGAAGGGACCTTAAAGATCATCTAGTTCCAAACCCCCTGTCATGGGCAGGGACACTTTCCACTAGGTCAGGTTGCTCAAAGCCTCATCCAGACTGGCCTTGAACACTTCCAGGGATGCGGCATCCACAGCTTTTCTGGGCAACCATCACCCTCTCAGTGAAGACTTTCTTCCTAATGTCCAATCTAAATCTCCCTACTTTCAATTTAAACCCATTACTCCTTGTCCTGTCACTACCTGACCATGTAAAAAGTCCCCCTGCGGCTTTCTTGTAGGCCCCCTTCAGGTACTGGAAGGTGCTATAAGGTCTCCCCAGACCCTTCTCTTCTCCAGGCTGAATAAGCCAAATTCTCTCAGCCTTTCTTCACAGGAGACACGTTCCAGCCCCCTGTTCATCTTCCTGGACCTCCTCTGGACACACTCCAACCAGTTGATATATTTCTTATGTTGAGGGCCCCACAGCTGGATGCAGTATCCAGGTGGGGTCTTATGAGAACAGAGTAGAGGGAGAGAATCATCTCCATCGACCTGCTGACCATGCTTCTTTTGATGCAGCCCAGGATACAGCTGGCTTTCTGGGCTGCCAGCACACACCACCAGCTCATGTCCAGCTTTTTGTCCACTGCTGCCCCCAAATCCTTCTCAGCAGGGCTGTTCTCAATCCCTTCATCCCCCAGCCTCTATTGATACTGGGCTGGCCCTGACTCAGGTGCAGGACCTTGCCCTTGGCCTCGTTGAATCTCATGAGGTTCACATGGGCCCACTTCTGGAGCATGTTCAGGTCCCTCTGGATGTCTTCCCATCCCTCAGGTGTGTCAACTGCACCACTCAGCTTGATGTCGTCTGCAAACTTGCTGAGGGTGCACTCGATCCCACTGGCTATGGCACTGATTAAAATATTACACAGTACTGGTTTTAGTATTAAAGGAAGGAAAAGAATAAGAAACTACATTTGATAACTGCATTTGTAGCAGGGGGAGTTGCAGGGGTGGTCTCTGTGGGAAGAGGAGAGGGGCTGTCCTGTGCTGGATGCAGCCTCTTCCAGCTGGCTGAGCAACAGATTCACAACAGGTCAACGCTGCACCCATCAGCAAAGTTGTTTGTGGTGCCTCTGTAAAAATCTATTTAATAAAGCATAAAAAATGCTGGAGAGGCACAGGAAGAGGGAACAAAAAAACTAAGAAACACTGTAAGAAACACCAAGGTCAGAGAAGGAGGAAGCACTCCACAGTGCTCAAGCAGACATTCCCAGACCATGTCAGAGATGATTTTACCGACAAGAATTGGAGCCTATGGAGAGTTCATGCCAGATCAGAGGAAAAATGGGAGAAGGAAGGAATGGCAAAGAGAAAACCACTGTATACTGACTGTAACACAGACCACCATCCTCCCCAGCATCCCTCCAGGACAGGGCAGAGGAGTTGGGCGTAAAGGAGTGAAGTTAAGCATGGGAAAAGAGGAAGAAAAATGTTGTATTTTTTGTCTTTGTTTCTCACTACTGAAATCTATTTTAATTGGCAATAAATGAAATTAGTTTTCATTCAGCCAAGTCTCTTTTGCCCTCAACAGTAACTTGTAAGCAATCTCCATGTCTGTATCTTGACCCATGAACTTTCTTGGGCAGTTCTTCCTATTTCCTCCTGTTGTTATACTGAGGAGGGGGGAGTAAGTGAGTGCCTGTGTAGAGGTTTGGTCCTTAGCTAGTTAACCCACCACAGAAACACACAATTAAACTTCTTTAATCCCAGAAATCAGCAGGCATCTGTTACTTCAGCTCCAATAATTTCTGCATGTGTCTCTGAAAAGCTTCATAATACTCATTGTACCTTCAATATAAGATTTCTTGGATGAAAACCAGTCACCTTTAGGTAAGACAAAGCATGGTTTTCCTGCTACCAACAAGGAGTTCTGTTTCAGTACACCACAGATAACTGCTCTTTATAGATGGCAATGTAATTTTTGTTCAAGTGTTTGTGCATACTGTTTCTTATATTAAATAACTTGAACAGTTGATAAATGGAGCGAACTCAACCAAGCTCTATGCGGTATGAAAAGAAGAAAATGAAACATTCATTTCTTTAACGAAGGCACCACAAGAAATAAGCAAAGTAAGCAATATTAATATTCAACTTCACTCTTTTTCTTATTTACAAGAGCTGGCTGGAAAATTTCTCGAAAAACAAGTTTCAAATGATAAATGCCAGTATAGCAGAATGTAATTGATGGAAGAATGCATCTATT
>NW_010240512.1:4362-10843 GCF_000690775.1 Eurypyga helias | reverse complement strand
TGTCAGACTCTGCAGGCTGATGAATTTCTGCCAGATGACTCCCTTGCTTCAGGGAAGATGAGGACTTCCATGACTGAAGCTTGCAAGCTTCAGATTTCCAGGTCGCTGAGGCATCGAGAATTCTTTCTGCAATGTCTGGAATGCAGCACCTTGAAATCACTTAATCACTTTGTACTGGAAAAATAGTAATAGAGCTTTAGGTACACAAAGGCACTCTAGATGCAAGCTGGCCTTAGACAAAAACATCTGCTGTGTTCCTTAATGAGGAGACTTTTGTTAAGAAAAATGTGAGAGCCTGCCTTATGCCTGTATATCAGTGGATCTGATCATACACCAGCTATGACTTTAACCTAATGCAACTTCAAAAATCCTTGGAGAGATATAGCTGTTATTTTATACTTTTAATATGTTGCTTTGCCTCATCAAAAGACAGTATAATAGTATTTTAAAACCATATTCCATTAAGTTACACTTACGTAACCTCACTAACTTCACTAGGCATCAAAAGTTCGCAAATGCTTCCCCCTGTAATGACACTACATAATCAAAAGTCATTCTGTTGCCCTGAGTAATTTTAGTTAGACCTAATAATTCTGATAATTTTATTAATTTTGTTGGACTTTGAAATTCTTTTTTTTAATGAGAAGTAAGTATAATATGACAGTAACTTTGAATCTGTTTTCCCAAGGAAGTGAGACTTATGCAGCTGTACTGCCAGGCCTCCCCTTCCTAAACCTGTGAGTTCATTGAGCATTTCAGACTTCAGAGAGATACACAGTTCTCAAAGACAGTAAATTTTGTGAAAACTGATTGATAGAGATGGTTCAAAATTAGTAGTACCACTAAGGAAAAGCCAGTTGCAATCCAGCCAGTTGGCCAATCACCATGGATGTAATGAACAGGCAATCAGCACACACTTATTTCAGCAACAGCATATGTTGCCACATTCTCAGCCAAACTGGCAAAAGACATGGGAAGGAGCTGGGAGAAGTACTTGAGCACTGAGGATGGGAAGGACTGAGGAATGTGGGAGAAGAATAACAATTTAAAACAATTCATTAGTTCCACTGTTCACAGAACAACTTTGGTATCTTAAAAGTGTAGATTTTGTCTTGGGTAAAGGAACACAGAAAATGTATACGTACTTTCACACAAGTGATTCCTGCCATTTAATCTATGTTTCTTTAAGTGGTGATTTATTTATATTAAGATGCATTTAACTGGAAAGAAAAGAGCCTATGTTTCATTTGTCAATGGGATGAAAAGTAAGTTATTCTGCTTTATAGTACCAAGGAAATGTAAATTGAGAGCTGTTGAAAAGGACTTTCAAATAGGAGAATGAATTGAAGTAGGTGATGCACTCCTAGTAATGACAGTATGGACTAATGGCATCATCAATACATGCATGTAAACTTAATTCATATGAACTCAATAGAATCACTAGATTTTAGTAAATAAAGCTGGATTGTGTTTCATCTCCCAGTGTCTGTTCTTCAGCCTATCTGACAATTCGAAGACCATTTAAATGGTCTATTTAAAATCAAATAACTTTTGTGAAAAGTAAAATTGCCTGGTATAAAGTAGATAGCTAAGACTTTCTGTTGTTACTGCAAAAAGGAAAATATTACAGTCATGACATTAATTTATACATGCACACGCATGTATACCCACATACATAAAATATTATGTATATTATTCTTTTTTTCTTAGTCATATTTAGGTTCTTTATAGAAAAGAGCATGGAAGCTCATGCTGAAATAAATCATTGGACTAAAATGAATATTTAAGGCTGAGAACCTTGACAATACCTGATTCCTAGTTACACAATTCCATCAGTAAGTGCTGAATATTAAAAATCTTGTATGTTCGCATGTATTTGAGTCTTAAATTTGTGATATTCAGAAAGCATTTTCAGAACCTTCAGTATCAAATGTGCTTATCCGAAATTACTGAATTACTCCTAGAGACTGATGATTTAGCAGAAACAAAAAAGCACAGCACTGCCCTATTGGAGCAATTCAGTAGTAGTATTACAGTAAAAATGCTAATACAATAAGAATCAAAGAATCAACATTTCAGCTCAGTCTTCCCCATAAAATCTGGGGCAACCTCTGCTTTTAAAGATCCGTGTCACCAGTGTACAGGCTTCTTCCAAAAGCTGTACATATGAATAAAAGCTAAGTACAAACGAAGCCATAAATGGTCTCCAGTAAGTCCATGTCTCTCTTGTTCCGTGGAACCCTGCACTGGGCCCAGAACTCCAGGTTTGTCCTCACCAGTGACAGGCAGAGGAGAAGGATCACCTCCCTTAACCTGCTGGCAATGCTCCTAGTGCAGCCCAGGATGCCATCAGCCTCCTTTGCCACAAGGGCACATCGCTGGCTCGTGTTCAACTTGGTGTGCACCAGGACCCATCATATGATTTGACGTTCATATAATATTTTATTCCTGTTCAACATATTGTTTAAACACATAGACTGACTTTGCAACATCAAGGC
The DNA here is from genome assembly GCF_000690775.1 of Eurypyga helias. Taxonomy (NCBI): domain Eukaryota; kingdom Metazoa; phylum Chordata; class Aves; order Eurypygiformes; family Eurypygidae; genus Eurypyga; species Eurypyga helias. Next base: position 8,345 of record NW_010240512.1, on the reverse strand, counting down.
AGATGTGATACTACTGCCATGGACTGATAGTGCTAATACAAACAGTGTTTATGTCTGTTTATTGCTTACTCAGCCAAAATAATTTCCTAGTTTCTGCTGGTTGCAGCATATACCTAAGCAAACAAATAAAGAAAATCTTTATATTTTATAAAGCTAACAGAGATTCAGCAATGGAAAAGGACTCTATTTTAGACTTTTAAACCCAGAGCTTGAGTACATACTGACAAATTTCTAGTTTAAAACCTGAGAGCAGTTCATAGTCCTTGTATCTCCCTATCATACAGCTGGAGTCCAGAATGAAATCAAACAACAAATCTATCCTGAAACTCTTAGTTTATCACACTTGGAGGCATGCTGCAAAAATGGCCTGGAACTGGTCTAAGACAACAAGGGCATATTTGGCTACTAGACATGGATATTACTGCTATGCAAACATATATGTTAAAATTGAGGGATTAAAAGTTGAATGCATGAAGTATTGAAGCAATGTTTGATACACCGCAGTGAAAGAACTGAAATAATTTCTGAAAGAAGTAAAATCCCTTATTGTAAAGGAATGCTGGAAACATTCTGTCTAGGTTTACTTTTATTGGCCTTTCCCAGTAGAAAGGATATATTATATTCTTAAGCATCTGAAAGCCTGGGACTATCTTAGAAAGTATAAGTAGTAGAAAAGTTTTCTGCTTATGAATAACATTTACAACTCTTCTGAGAACAAAAATAATATTTTCAAGCCTTACTTAGTTCCTTTACTCTGCCACAAATGTTTATCTCTGCTACTGGAAAAAGGCAAGGTTTCAGATGCATCTCTAAAGGCAATGTATTTTCTCTTTCTCATGTTAATACACACATCTTACTGAAGGCTCTTTAAGCCTCCCATGCGTTCAGTGTCAGCGGTTTAGTCTGAACAACATGAACCTCACTTTCTCTCATTCTTGGAAAGTCCAGACCTGGAAGACTTCCTACAGAAGCCATATATATCTCACAGCAGTGTATCATCAACAAACAGGTCTAACACAGTTTTTCTGTTTTGTGCACTGAGATATACAGGCCAGGATGACCAAACATTGTGTCTTAAATTTGGCGCTGAAGTGCTTTAATTTTCAGATGTAGCAGAATGGGCACATCCCACTTTTAGTGTCCTCAAAAGGCAGTTCCATAACTACAGACACATAAATATGAGCATTTGGCTTCTCTGTGTTTTTCATAGGAACAATATTTGCTATGCAATGAACCTTGATATCCAGCAATGACAGCTATTTTCCAAATGAAAAGTATACCTAAAAAACAAAATTGAGAGAGAGCAAGCACACAAGACTTTAAATAAGAACTCGCCTATGGAATTCTCAGGTCCACCTTGAAGCTATGTAATTTGGAATATGGACTACTTTCCAGGAGGATCAGGTACTTTTGCTGTAGCTAGTAAAGCAACTCTGGGTTGTCACAACAACTGTAAATAGACAGATAAAGTAAATCAAACTGACAAAACACACTGTGATAAGAAAGTTCTGCAACAGTACAAGAACATTTATGACTTTCATTTCATTGAAACTGAATTATGCTTAATAAATAAAACATAACGTGATGATTAAAAAAAAAAAAAACCAGCTCTGTCTCCAAGCTACTTACAGCATAAGTGGATTAGATTCTATGAATAATGGACTGGTAAACAGCAGACCCATACAAACTGAGGAAAGAGAATTCCATTTCAAACATGAAAACAATATGAAGTTGTCAATTGCAAAGAGTTATTAGCCAAATGCTAGGCAGTCAGCCAGAAGGCTTCAACAAAAATTGCCTTAAGCAAGAAGAGCAAACAAGGGGAGGAGTTAACGGTTTAAAAAAAAAAAGGCAATTAAATCCACTGATGAGATGATATTTGTCACCAGAAAGGCCAGAATGACAGATGATTATGATCTTGTTGATGGAAAAAAATCAAAAAAACAAAAGCTGATTTAATGTAAGAGGAAATGAGTGAAATTAGCAGTTTAGTACCAAATACAGATCTAGAAAACTCCTCCATTAACAGCAAACGGACACCCATTTTATTCTGTTAGTCTCTTGTAATTCCCTTTAGAGTTCACTTGGATAATGAGCGATTAGTGTCTGTGTATATAAAACTAAAACTGTGTCCTAATTGGGTTTGGCTGAGCTAATTGCCTCTGATCAATAAAACTGACACATGGTACGTTTGTCCTTCAAGAATCTCACTCTGGGCCTCACTTCACTTCCCTCAAACCATGCTTCTGACATCCAGGGGAGCAGAAACTGGTCTTGTTAATAGAAAATTGAAAGTAATACAGAAAAACTTAAATAGAGTAGTAAGCACTGGGGAAACATGTATTTTATTTGACTAAAACCCTCTTGTGCTTCATGACACATCCCATCCACTCACAGCAGCAGCCTAGCTTTTTTGCAGTCCCTTCTCTGCAAACAGCATTTTTGTGGCTTCTCTTACACCTGCAGAGACACCAGGAGAGCCACCCAATGCTGGCACAGCATACAGCAATGGGTAAGTGTAGCTACAGTCACACCAGCATTTTCTTGCACTGCAATGACAAGGAAAACACATGACTTTTTCATCAAATAAACCAATCATGATTCATAGCCCAGAGGAACATCTAATCATATGATGCAATGCTTACTCTAGTAAAATTACACCCAAGAATGACAAAAAAGAGAAAAATAGCAGATGTAGACACAACATAACCACTTAATACTACTCCAAATATTATCATGCAACATTCATTCATAATTAATACATCTTTTTAATTTCCTTGACAACAGGGTCAAGATTAGTTATACAAGCTATGCAGTCTACACAAGTTTGTCTTCTAATTAAGAGGCTAAACCTGCCTAATACAGGCAACTGCTGTCTGTAAGACCATGGGATCTTCCTCCCAAAGACATAGCAGCATGGCTCTTTTGAATCAACTGTTAGGAAGTGCACCCCCTCAGATCATTTCAGTGGTAGTGACAATGTAAGAGACATAGGAAACAGCGTAACCTACTATTGTGCTAGGAGGCAGGGTCTTGTCGCTGCTTTTTTTTCTCCAAAGATCATCTGCATTGTCCATGAAAATATAAGTGACAAAAAACAACGCGGATCTCCTCACCTGCTTAACCCTGCTTAACCAGGACAGAAGAGGTTATGAAAGCAACACTGTGACCATGTCAAACACCAGCTGGCCGCTACACACTGAGCCTGATGCCATGCAAACCAGTACCGGTTTTAAGGTGTCCTTCGGAGACGAAACAAGCCGTGACTTGTATTTCATACATTATCAGTATTATTTTACTCGTTTAAGATGCATGCGCTTCCAGAGAAACGAGTAGTAGCACGTCTCGGTTTTGCCTTTTCTATACACAGCTGTGCCCTCTAGCGGGACTGGCTGATCACTACGCGTGCTGTCCTCTGCCCACATCGGCGCGCTCTGCCTGAACTGCACTCGGCAGCTGCAGCTATGAGCCTTGCTTTCTCTCAGGAAGCATTACATTAACTTCAAATAATTCAATTGCACAGAAGTTTCAGGATAATGGGAGAATACAAACTATAAAATTTTAACTAAAGTCCACGTTTGAAGTATCCTTCCTAGAAGCTGTTATTTGCATAGAAGAAAATCCTGGTTTGTGATCTTTTAGATAATGCGCGAGAGAGGGTCAATTCAACCATTTTGAGAAGAGACAAAATGAGTTTAAGTAGTCTGGAGCTATTGCTCATCCTTTCCAACACTACTTTCTTAGCAAAAGCACATACAAATGACAGACTCAACATCAGTAAGAGCAGAAAGCACTGTTTCAGCCCTAACTTTCATTTGCAAGCTCACTGGTGGAGAAACACACAAGCTTACCATGCAGTATGACACCTGACAGGCTTCACACAGCAGCAGGCTTAACATTTTGTCATTGGTTGTCTCACTGAAAACTGCATCTCTGAGGAAGGGCTGGTCTTGGGTAACTATTAAAAAAAAAAAAAAAATTGA
>NW_010240512.1:0-4326 GCF_000690775.1 Eurypyga helias | reverse complement strand
GAAAGATAGCAGGAGCCTGTGTCCTGCATTTTAAGTAGTTCCCGAGCTCTGCCACCTTCAGTCATGACAGGAAATTATGTTCCCATCTCCTGTCCCTTCCCCAATATTAGATCTAGCAATTAAGAACCTGCAGAAGGAATCTGTTTCACTTCCTAACTCTGCTAAGCCACCAATTCCCCCCACCCTCCATTATTCTCTACAGATGAGAAAGGAAGCAATTCATGATGTGTTCAATCACGAAATATTCTGTAAGGGGAGTGGGAGATGAGCACCATGGAATTTCACTATTACTCACCTCTACCACTATGATGTGCCCCCCTCCAAATTCTCTTTTGTATAAACAGTGAAACTGAAGTAACATATGGTTTCATTATTTTGTATGCCACTAAGTCTCATTTACAACACACCTGTCTGGGCTCATCAATTCCATTCTATTTTTAATCCTAGTGCAAGGTACTATACATACAAACTTTTAGTCTGGACTAACCCAAACTTCAATTTTTCCATAGAAAAATATTAAATATAGACATATAAATGTCTCTTTTCAAGCTTTCAGAAAAGTGGTCCATTAAAAAGTAACATCTAAATCAGGTCTTTAAACCTGTATTAACCTGGAGATTCAGTCTCATACCTATTTTTGTGTGAACCGAATTAAGAACATTTTTACTTGTGGGAGGGAAATTATTCTTCCAGTTCTCATTAGGATTGGCAGTGATTACTGTCTGTATCTTCTCCTGCTAGTTTCCAGGAAAAAAAAAATTCCCAAAAACTCAAACCAACCAGCTTTATTGAGATAAAAAGATATTCTCTATTCATATAACGTAAAAACCTTGTGTCAGCTGCAGACACTTTATTACATTGCTAAAGCCCCAAGAGTTAGTACAGGTAAGAGCAGAAATTAACTGTTACTATGAAGTTATAAAGGTTAATTTGGAAAAGGGAGCAGAAGCTACTAGAAATGGTAATGAGGCCTCAGGATAAGTGAGACTATGACAGACAGTTCTTATGATGTAATGCTCAAATTTAGTTGCCACTTACATCATGTGTCCCTGCTGAAGCTTTGGGCACATAAACCACTTTGATAGATACCAACCTTTCCTTTCAGCATGCAGTGGAAGAAATGCTGAATCAGACCTTACTTAATACACACTTTTATTTTAGCCTTTATTAATTACAACAGTAGCAGTAGGGTTTTAGAATTAAAGTTTATCTTGGGGATTTCAAACAATGCTTAAGCTTTGTATCAGTACAGAACTAGCTAGAAAAATGAACCATGTAAAGAGTCCAAGAAGTATAATATACACTAGCCAACTTTTAATCATATTCTACAGACCTTTAAAAATAAAAAATTATGAAATTTGCACCCAAAACTTAAAAATAAAGGGAGATTGTAAAACCATGCTTTTCGGACTTCCTCTCATATTTTCAATTCTCCCCACCTAACCCACTGCATGTGTTATAATGACATGTGACAAGATTAAAGCAAGTGCTGTATCATTTGACCCAAGCTGATTCTACGGACGCAGGAGCCCCTCCTCAGCTCAGACCCGGGCCTTCAGGCGCTGCTAGAGCTTTGCTGTAGGGGTGCCAGTCTCCAGCAGCGCCCTCGCCTGGCACCCTCAACCATTTACAATTGCATGAAAAACATTGTTAAGAGTTTTTGATGGGGGAAGGGAAACCTGGATTCAAACCCATGATCTGTGTATTTCTGCAAAAGAGGAAGATAAGATGGTACTTGGTTCTGAGACAGAAAGTCTGAGCTTTGCTCCCTGCTTTAACTGAGTGGATGTTGTGTGTTATTTTGCACCACTTGCATTACTTCGAAATAAATTGAAAACTGGACCAAGAATGAGAGTAGTAACATTTAATGAGAGCGGAATTCAGTTCCACTGGACTATGGTGTATCTTCCAAGTTAAAGGAGGCCTGATATAGCACTTTTGCTTCAAGCATTCAAAAATCACATGAAGGCCCAAATAGTATCCACTAGTAGGACTGTGTGGAGAAGAGGACAAAATTACTTCCAGAGTATCTTGGAAATTTTGAAGGGCTGAGAGTTTTGTTTATTATTTCTAGTCAGTTTGGAAATATCATATTGGAGGCTACCAAGCTAACTGCACTCAAAAGCAGAGATCAACACACAGACCAAATAGACAACTAGACAAACTAAATTTCACATCAGATCAGCAGAATGGGGAAGTATTTAAACCCATCTTTCATTGCAGAGCTTAATGGTGATGAGTCTAATCTTTATGCAGCATCACTCTCTCAGAGCAGTCTTAAAGTAAAGTCAAGCTAAATTGGGGTCACTAAAGCCTAAGGAAAGGTGTAATCATGCAAAGGCAAAGTCCAAAGAGTTCGGTCTGCTTAAGCTGTCACAGAAACGTAGCCTAACTTACGCCTTCAAGGGCTAATTTTGAAAAGTAAAGAAATATTAATTTGCCACTAGTGTTATCCAGTCAAAAGTATTTCTATGATTTTGCTTTCAATATTTATTGCTACTGACTTAGATCACTGTTCTTTACTGATGTGCAAAGCACAGAGAACTTACACTTTTGTTGTAGAGACCAGTATAGCCACTCACCTTGCAGAAAGTGTTACCTATGCTAGTATCAGAGAAGTAGAAGAAGAAACTAGGAAGTCCAGGGTCAAATTAAGTTCTTAATTAATATCAGATAACCAGCTGTGAACTACTTAATTACTAAATGAGCAAAAAATTTATCATTAATTTTATCTCTAGCAAACTTGATCCAAAGCCCCTGACAGGATTTTGGGTGGCACTGTGTTGACTTAACACCTGAAGGATCTGTTCCTGTCTCAGATGCTTGCCTTGCTGTCCAAAAAAGTAACAATGTGTGTTGGGTCAGGAAGATGAATGGTCGCCATGCCACATAAATGCTGTTTGCTAAATTAATTGCTATTCTACAAGAATATTAATTAATTAGTATAAATGTGTAACTTGTGTGAGACTCAGAATGAAGCCATGTAATTCAGTTCCTAAGAACCAGTTAAATGAAACTACACTGTATTTAGAAGTCACCTTTACCCTTGAACATAGCATGTGCTTTTAGAAGTCTCTTCTACTCATGTACTCCTAGGACTACTGTGACTGTTGACACTATCTCAGCTTATTTCTTTTCCCAAATTCTGCACAGAGATGGCAATGAAATTGTACAAGACAGCAGTCTTCGAATAGTTTCTTTTTAACTGCAAAAGAAGTAATGGAGTGTTTACTCACTGTGAACTATAAGAGCCACCACTGACAAAAATATGCACAACAAAACTGAAAATATGTTATTCAGAAGAAATTCCTATGTCTTCTCAAAGGAAAGGTGAAAATTAAAACCTCTGCCTTGTTCTCTGAAAGCTTAAATTCCCATAAAATCTATATTACCTAACACCAGATTGCACAGCTTTTGTCAGCATTTGCAATGTATGTTTGTGAATACATCACTGTTGATTCAAGTCCTTCCCCTCTAAGTCTGCAGAGCTAACTATCCAGGGAAGTGGAAAGTCTACTTTCAGACAGGTTAGGCTAAGCAAGGGAAAAATAGTGTTTAAATATTATATGGTCTTTTGCAGAACTTCATGTGCAGTCTGCCATGACACAGTCTTTCTGATCTCAAGACAAGATGAGCTACCTCAATTTCAATGCTTGAAATGATCACCTCAATCATTTTTCTTTTAGCAGGCATTTACCTCTTAACTTGCATTTAGACCACAGAGAAATACCAGTTTTCAATCAGCCACATCAGAAACAACCTACAAGTTCCATATTCTTCTAGAAGCACACAAACAGAGAACAAATGGGATCATGGCATCAATTTTCCGCTTGACCGAATGTACCTTGAACTGCTCTGAGTATACATCTGCAGTATCAAATGACATACCCAACAGTCCCCCTCTACATACTTTCTCATTGTAGCAAATTATTTCAGTGCTCACCAATTAGTTTTTTTGGATCTTTTAACCAAAACTGAATTGCTTAACAAATAAAATGTTTTGACTTTGAAATCTCAGCTGCTATATTTAAAAATTGAAGTCTCAATTAAATAGAAATTTAAGATTTCTCAGATTCATCTAGATCCTTGGCCCATGTTCCTCAAATATTAACTGAAAATATACAGGGTGGGAGACTGCCTTTCTATTACTGTGGCTGTAAACATAGTGATCTTGAAAGAATGGCCTGTTCTGAAAAGGTTCGACTCCCTGTGCATTGTCTCAACATCAGTTGCAGAGTCATTATTTGAACAGATAGTATCTAGAAGCTTAATTAAAACTTTTCACTGCAAATGAAAATTATGTTTTGGTCAATGGCTTGATGTCTG
>NW_010240511.1:77925-156615 GCF_000690775.1 Eurypyga helias | reverse complement strand
ACATAAGTAAATTATTTATTTTTTATGTAATAATAGCTTCAAGGAAATAATTTTGCCATAATTTAATGTTGATCATACAGTTCTACTTTTCAAAATAACAAGTATTAAGTACTTCCTGCATAGCATCTATATTTTCCCCAAAAACAATTTGGCCACAAAGGATAAAGCAAGCAGTCACAAGACCTAGTTTTAAGAGCTACCATTAAAATTCTCATATAATATAGAACTGATTAGTTTCAACCCTCTGTACAAGATTTTTCAATTAATACCTGAAATATATTCATATGTCTTCTGAACACACGTGTTATCAGGCTTTATAACATGCAAATCTACTGCTATAACAATGACCACTTTTGTTCAATAGGCTGCCTACTGCTCAAGGAAGCAGCCCTAGGTAGCCTCAGGTCCATAGAAAAGTGTAACTTGCTTACACTATGCTAGTTTGTCAAAATAACAGTTTAAAAATCTACCAATACCATACTTAGCAAATTAATTCCAAAGAAACACTAATTTTGCTGCCAATTTTTTTTCAGAGATATTTTACTACTGAACTTTCATCAAGAATTCACAGCGAACTAGGCAATTATCTTTAGAAAGAAAACTAGCGAAAATTCAGTGAATGATTTCATCCAAAATATCCTAGAGGAACACTTATGCAAGTTGTTCTTATAAATGTGTACTATTTTGTTATTAATACTAGTAACTTTCAGTTTATATATTATAAGAATTACCTGTAAAAGCTCAGAAGAATTCCAAAGCACAAGCAGTTACTGGACAAAAACAATTCATCAGGAAGTGACCTTTAATTATCTAGTGATAATCTACCCCAGAGGAAGATAAACTTCAGTTTAAAATTTAAAGAAAAATGGATTAAAATTCAAAGAATAGTCTTATTGCACACAAGGCTTTATTCTACCAAGAACAAGTTTTGCCAGAGGAATGAATGAACCAGGGAGATGCAGAAATCAAAATAATCTTTTGGATGTCTATCATTTAATATTGTGGAATGTTCGCTCGTCAAGGTCACCTTACTGTTGTATATCACTGCTGAAGGGGAACATTAATTAAAATCACTGAAGATGAATACTGCATCTTTAGATGTTAATAAATGAAACTAAATGCTTGTTAGATTTTCCAGAAGTCAATCACAGCTTTAAATTAAATATCACACTAAACACCCCAAACTGGCACACAGTGCTTTACTAAGACCAGTACTAGCACACAAATTCAACAGAATGTAATACATCATTCTGGCAGAAAATTTATACTTTACTCTTATTTTGTATAATTCTACTTCAATACTTTTTTCCCTTTCATATGATAGATCCATCAGCATTGTCTGTTTCCCATTAACCACATATCTAATGAATGGTAGGTGCCCGTTACACCTGGGTGCAACAGCGTCCTGTGGGTTGTGATACCGCTATGGAACACCATACGATTTCCATTTATGCCCCCTGCCCTTAGAAAATTGAATTTTAGAGCCAGCACAGTTTTTCCTCTTATCTCTTTTTATTAGAGCCAAAGGTTCAGGGTTCTTCTTCTGGTTACTTGTATTTTTTTTGCTAAGACATGAGACATTAAATGGAGTTAATCTAATTCAACTATTCCACTTTTCATTCAGTACTGTATTGTGCTAAGTGCAGGATTAAATTTTCTGGAGCATAAGCCGGTTTCTTGCACCCACTGCCATATGTGCGAGCCCAGCAAGAGTACCAGGGAATGACAACCACACTGACCTAAGCAACACGCTCTAACATAAATAAAACCACCAGACCTGAATACTAGAAAGACTTAGAGGTTGTGTCTGCTCCCACTAGTAGTATATAGAGTCCCGCTCTTGTGCTAGGACTGCTTCACTCCAGTTTTCCTACTTAGACTTCAGAGAAAAAGGCCAGCAGTAAGGTTATCAGTTTATGCCATGAGGAGCCCAATTTCAATCACATTCTCTGCTGCTGACTTCCTGGTGACTGAAGGCAATTCACTGGCCCCAAATACCATTATTAGTCTGTTTTCTGGCTCCTATTGTTTTCAACAGGTGAAGAGACTATTACATGACAGCATCTTTGTGAATATGGAGCTAAGCTTAAAAATGTCCTGTTTTTCCTGTGACAGACAACCCACCTGCATATAGAATTAGAGTACTGGAGTCCAGTGAATGTTGCAGGTAGCTACTTTCCTCCTCTTCCTTCCCCCCCCCCCCCCATGTTATGTTAGTACCTGGACCTAAAGTAAAATCTTAAGCCCAAAAGCAAGTCAGTGAAATAACATAACAAAACCAGGTTCTGCCTTAACAGGAAGATTTCATTCCCTGAAATGTTTTTACTACACTTCAAGATCTCTAAGTGCCTTAAGTTCTTAAATTTCATTAGTAACTTCACTTTGTTCATTGAGATTATTAAGCAATGAAATAAAAATAGGGTCTATTTCTAATTTCTCGTCCTCTCTAGCCCTAAGTACCAGCTCTAAATCAGTCAGGCTCACCTTCTTCATTAATGTGTCTTATCTGCTGGCTATTCAGCCTCTCTTCTTATTTTGCTAGTTCTTTTTGTTTTGTTTTGTTTTACTCTGATGATATAATTTTAGTCTTTTACTTTTTTCACTCTTTTTCCTCTTAATGATAAAAAGAAGTATCATTTACCTAGTGGTATCAAAGAGCAAACAGTTAAGAGAAATAACCTGGAATTTAAAGAACAGAATAATTACTTAACTCTACTTTTGCCTTCTTTGTACATCACCTCCCAAGTTCAGCAAAATTGAAGATCATCTGAGCGGAGTACAGCTGAGCAAGTACTCCGGCAACAAGGGCATTGCTGAGAGAGTGAATAGCCATATAGGATATGATGAAATTGCACTTTCTGTGGGCTGGACTTATTTCAGAGCACTGCGAAAATTATTTCTATTTCTGTATCAAAATCCCCAGGTTCAGAAAATCTCAGCTAGAAAACCTCAATAATGTTCATTATTGTAGAACGGGATTTTTAAGAAAGTATTCAGGAGTAAACTCTGAAGCAATCAATGTTAATGAGTTTTGTCAATTCCATCCATAGATGTGGATAATTCTTAAAGGTTTCTCTCTAGTCCAGGGCTTCAATTTTCAGCTACGTAAAATTTCCAAATTGCCACTTTTTACTACACCATTATATCAGACCAGTGGCATCTGAGGCAATTGATAGCGCTAGTCTCATACTAAGGAATTATAAACACCTTTCTCAACAAGAGTTGAGATATTAAAAAAAAAAAAAGGGGGAAACCTAGAGGAAGGCAAAAATAAGGTCAGTTGTCAGATACAGCCCCTTTGTTCCCTCCATCCCTTATGCTGTCACCTGGACAACAGTCTGGGGTACTGTAACTGTCCTTGCACATGAGTATGGTTTCCTTATTGAACTGCAAACTTCTGATTTGCCAATATCTGCTGGATAATATGCTGCTGAATTTTTTACCAGCAGGTCCAGAACAACTCTCTTCCTTACTCTCAGCTAGCAGTCTCCTCATGACTCAGAACTGGAAAGTCATTGTGTATTCAATGTATCCTGTCTTAACATCTACCAGAAGCTCAAACTGCCCCCATGAATTCCTGCCCAAGGACAGGGCAAAGCATCAAGGATGTGTCAAATCTTTTCATTTAGCTGCTCACTGCATAAGAAGAAATAGTAAGACAGAAAGATTTCAAATTGTTCATAAATAGAAATTTGATAGAAATGATTGAATGTGATATTCCATAAATTATCTAAGCCCTCAGATAAGTCACTGACCATCTGGTACTTGGCAACATAATAACTCATGAAACTACTTTGGTGAAGCTATGGGTTGAAATATTGCATTCTCTATCTCTTTTGCTTTTAACTGACTCATAAAGCTGAACAGCTTACAAGTTCCGTCACAACAAATGTAATAATGACTCCTATCATCTTCACCTTCTTAAATTCATTTTTTTAGTAGTACTTTTCAGCAATCCACAGTGACATGTTGTAGGTGGGCTAGTAGCTCAAAATAACATTTACATACCTTCTGATTTCATGAAGCATTAGAAATAGAAGCCCGTAGGAGGGAAAACCCTTTGCTGATACATTATTTGCAGGTCATGCTGTATATGCCCCTATATAACTGCAAGATGACAACGTTAACAGTGCTAAAATTAGCACTAACATTTAGAAAAATAAATCAGCACAAGAGGTTTAACAGTTTCAGCTTTCCAGAATACCATGTGATTGGCGGTTGATACCAAGAATACTACAGATAATTTTAAACATAATCTAAAATTGAATTTGAGCTACAAAAAGAACAATCAAGTAACATACTGCTGTAGACATTTGAACAATAATACTACATTCCTAGCCAACAGAACAGAATTTTTAATATGTATATATTTTCTTTAATTTTTAAAAGAACTGATGAAGTTAGATATTGACTAGTCAATTCTGAAGACATAGACTTAATAAAAAATTATAATTGATATAAATTTTCGTTGAGGAGCATGACAGTACTTGTCATTTGGGAAATTCCTTCCATCATTTTTGTGTTTTGCAAAAGTTTGCATTGCAATAAATTACATAAAAGAAAATAAAAGAAAATAGTCTTTAAGGAAAAAGGCAACAAAGATTGAGTAAACAACAGAAAAACAAATTGTAAATGAAATGTATAAACAGGAGTAAAGATGTGCAGACTAATAGATAATTTAGGATTAGGTGATGTAAAAGAAAAACCTCTCTGAAAAGTAGGCTGCATTTCATTCATCTTCCCTGAAGGATGCACACTCTGACATGTTGTCAACTCTTTTGCCACCACCTGCAGGTACTGTGAGTTAGTTCTGCTGTCATGGTCACAATTGTCTTTGTAAATGTTCTTGTGACATGTGACTGATATGCTAGATATCTAGAAAAGGGGCAAAGAATGATATCAAATTCAAACTCCTCCTAGTGCAAACAAGCCCAGAATGTTACTCTACATGTTCCATTGTGGGCTTTTGTTAGTAGGAAGTAACTCATGTAAACTTGGCTATTATTCTACTATAAATACGGAATGACAGAAACAAACCTAAGTTTATGAATGTTGCAAATGTTATTGCTACAGGCACAAATATTTAGGATTTAAGGTTCTGAAAATTACATACAAACAGCTCCCTAGCATTTTTGTAGGTTATCTTCATATGATAGTGATCAGTTCTCAAACTGACTTGAGAATTTGAAATAGTTTCCTTGTATAAAACCAGAAATTCTAACCTTCCCAGCAAAGAACAAACATCTACAAAACTGGAATATAGTTCTCAGACCACAAAACGTATACAGATGAAGCTGTGAATATGGTTCCTTGCTAACAAAATACATCTCAGGTGTCCTTCCACCTGTGATTAAGTCTCACCAGTAAAATAAATACATGGAAACTATCGCTGTATCAGCTAAAATCCTTGCAGAAAGTTAAATTCAACACTTGTGCATCAAAGGAAAACAAATAAATCTGTGCTTGAAAGGTGCTTGACAACTGGAGTTGCTGCCATTTCTTACGCATATCTATCACTAAGAGGCTTAAGAGACCATATATTTTGTGTTTAATGAAAATTAGTCATATAATGATTTATTAAAGTTGTCATAATATCAAATACCTCTTATGTTTTCTTAATATCTTCAATCATATCGAACAAGAGTAACATGATAGACTTCCCTTATACTGAATAGCATTTAAATATAGTGTGAATAACATCTGAGTGGGAAGCCTGAGTGAAAAGAATAACGCTTCCATTTGCTCACATGAGGCTTGTAGAATAAATTTAAAAAATTAAGATACCACCTGATATCACAATGATGGCTGACAACTCCAGAAGAAATCAATAGGACCAACTGAATCAGCATATTCACCTTGCTTTTCTTTTTCTTTTACCAGCAAAAATAATTATTCATAATTATTGTCAGGATTGCCTCCGGGAGCAAAATAATCCTTCACTATCAAAAAAAACATGAAGAAAGATACACTACAAATGATGGAAGCATTAAAGAAGCAAGTAAAGAAGGAAGGAAAACTCCAGAACTTACACCTGGCATAGATGTGCCAAGTACAGAACTTCTATCATTATGTATTGATTTGCGTTCTTCATGGAAAACAGAAAATTACGGGATCGTGAAGAACAGCTCATTTAATCATCAAGATTATTTCTAAGTGTCACTTAATAATACTACCAAACTGACAGAGGAAATGATGATTTGATTGTAAGTGGCAAATCTGCATACTGAACTCCTATCATGATGTCACAGTTTTATTAAGAGGATCCAGCTTAATTTTGAGCTAGAGAGCGCCACTGTGATCCTATGCACAAGAGGAAAACACAAATGATTGACTAAGATTAATTCACCTGTATTACAATAGTGCTCACAGAACCAGCACATGTAGTTCATGACTACATCAAGAACTTGTTATTTCTTCTGAGATCCTACAATACACTTTGAAAAAAATAAAGAAAAGTGTGCTTTTACAGTGTGTTTTACAGACAGGGAAATGAGATGTGCAAAGCCTGTGGCAAAAGAGACAGCACCCAAGTTATCTACTTCCTTGTACATTATCTCCTTCATCTGTTGGTCGCTGATGAAGCCCAGATGTAGAACATCCTTGTTCCTATTGATTAATACAGAAAGCTGGTATTTACCAGATACTTTGACAGAAGGTAGGTGATTCGAGTGTATAGTTTTATCTGATTCAGGTTGGGGATTAGAAACAAAGAGAATGATGGCAACACCACTATTCTGTTCATCCTCAGTTTAATAATTTAAAAGAATATACATCAATCAATAACATCAACAAAGGGTAAGGTGAGTGAGCACCTCACCCCATGTTACCCTAAAATGCACTGGTTAGAAGGCTTTTACAGGTGCTGTAGGTTCAGGACTCCTTATGCAGTAGGAATTGAACTTAGGTATAACATGATGCTAGCTAAATCAGTTTTAAACATATCTTAGGGGTTTTTTTGTTTGCTTGTTTGTTTCTTTTTATTTTGTCTCTGAAGAGAGGAAGAGTCTTCCCTGTGTTTTTGGCAAACTGTGAATCTAACTCTTCATTGCCTTTGGTATTGTTTCAAGTGTTTGACTTTTTTTTTTTAATTAAAAACAAGCAAACAAACAGAACTTCAGCTTATATGAAGATTTATTTGGACTAATTCAAATTTTTTTTTCTATTAGAAAGCTGAACTGAAATCATCACTTATTTATAAAGGTTTAGAAATAAAAACTATATAGAAGGGAGTTCTCCATTAACTTCTGAATTAAGTGAGCTATCTTAAAAGAGTATAAACATAATCTGAAAGTAGGATAGTTGCACAGGAAAAAAATACTGTAAATTATTTAATAGATGAATGTTTTATATTGACTCACATGTTCCTTTGTAATCACTGTGAATGTTTCATGTTGATATTGATGTAAAGCTGGCTCCTAAAGTATTCTGCTCCCCATAGCTCCTACAAATAGGGATTTTCTTTTTCTTGAATTATATGACTTTTCATGAAAATTGTTTTTCCCAATTTCTATTCCTAATGCACATAAACTCCCAAGTTTAATACTAAATTTTTTTAATTGTGATTCATCTAGGGTACTTTGAAATGTTTTGAATCTTTCTATTCTTACTCTCCTGCATAATATCAATAATTTCTAATGGAGCTCATGTGAGAACCAAAAGTAATCATGGGTAAAAAAATCACCTTATTGCTAAGCTCCATTATAGTAGACCAAAATCAACAATCCTTGTTTCTTTTGTTCTCATTATTGAACTTTATTTTCAAAATAGTGGAAAACAACTTATTTCTAACGAAACTGAATTAATACCAAGGGAAACTAAAAAAATATGAAAGTGAAAATAAAGCTAAAAGACACGTAGGAATTCAAAAGCAACTAGAGAAGTATAATGTTACCAGTATTATGCTATCAATATCCAAGAATATGCAAAGACTCAGTACATTACTGTCATTTTTCTTGCCCATAGTAGACAGCCTAATCATCAATTAATACTTACAGAACTATGCATATTTACTGTCATTGTGTTTACAAACCCTTTAACCCATGATAAACATATTTACAGCTGTACAATTTACCTTGAGTCAGTGCAAGCCTACAGGAAAAGAAAAAGCTAGTTGATTTGGCACCAAACATATTCCTGACTACAGCAGATACTTGATGTATATGCACACAGCAAAAGTTTGAAAACTTTCCAAAAATTCAGCAACAGAATATACCCAATACTCATGATTTTACCTAGTTTTAATCTGTTCGATACCCAGCCTTCCTAAACATCATCAGAAGCAGTATATTTTACGTTCTGCTACCAGTCTCACCCTAACTAATCAGACTGGTAAATGGAGTACATGTAATGAGGAGTGTTTTGACAAATTTCAGATATGGCTGATTACTCTCTTATACTAAGACAGGTTTGTTGTTTTTTATTAAAAAAAAAAAAACAAAACCCACATCACCAACAAAACCCCAAAAACTTCAAATACTTAATTTCTATTTCCACAAAATAAAATAAGAAATGCTGCCTGAATTCAACTGGAAGTTTCTTGGCCAGGTTACAAAATTTTGCATAATAACTGAGCTCCTAAATAAAGAGTTAGATATTGTAGAAATCAAGCATGAAATGTGACAGACGGCTTCAAGCCAGGAACTAGAGACACTTCGCTTTCCTTTGGAGACACATTGCGGCAGAGTGTCTTTGATGGATATTACTGTGCATTTAATTTGCAAACGAGTCGTACAGAGCTGATCATGTAAAATAATAAATATTTTCCTTCAAATAAATGCAAAAGTCTTAAAAAGCCACAAAGATCAGATAATCATAATTATTGAATATATCCTTGCAATTCCAATTTAACTAATTACCCAGGTTCATGTTGAAATTGGTGCTATTTAGCAGTGTGATTTCCAGTTTTCCTATCCATACAAGCAAGGCAGATAGAACAGCTATGGTTTATTATGGCTATCTATTTAATTCATTACTGCAGACGAGCTTGGATAAGAGAGTATCAACAGAACATTTCTACTATTAAAATGGTTGCTATTTACCTTCTTGGTTTCCCTCCTACCACTTTATGTAATATAATATCTAAAAATGCTAACTTAGGCCATCTGTTCTTATTCCTATTTCCAGCACAATTTTATCATATTCCCCCCCCCCCCCATCACTCCTGTAGTTTAACTCCTTTTAGCAGTACTAGAGCTCATTCTCTGACATTTTGCTACAGGGAAATTCCATGTTTATTTCCATACAATTTAACAGACCATATCAAACAAAGAATATGCAAATTCTAGAAATAGCAAGATTTTTAAAAAAAAGAACTGTGAAAAACAAGAAAACTACTTATAAATACAGAACTGAAATGTTAGAGAGCAGCTGTAATGAATGTTACGACGCAGAACAAGTATTATAATTAGCCTCTAGACACTACAAAGGAATATACAAGACGCTGCCCAGATCAACAAATAAAATAAAGAAAATATGATTTAATTACACTAAAAAATGAATGGGGACAGAACTAGAACGCTGTGAAGTTTTACGGATTAATAGTTTATTCACTGCCAAAAGGAGAACAGAAGTGAGGAGAAATATTTGCATATATAGATGGCATTTCAGGCAAAAAAGAGGGAGAATTTTCTATTTCAACATTTTGCTTTCTGTGTTGGTGAGGTGTAAGTGGCAAAAAACCCTGGCCTAAGCTTGGCTGATCCTGACCTTTGGGATCCTGATCCTGAGAATTTCCCAGCTGCTTAAGCAAATTTCTGTCTGTACTTAGAAACAGTGTAAAAACACCGAGATTTGGAACGTGATCTGACAGAACACATCTGAAAATTCAGTTAAACCATCCATAAACAAAATGGAAGATAGTTACTAACCAAACATGTTGTTAAGTATAAATAACTCGGTCCTTGTACAGTCATTTGTCTGTTTAGAAGTGCCCGATTTATTTGTTTTCCCAGGATTTCCTTTCACAAATGCTGCAAAGAGATTTTTTTCTCTTTTTTTCGCAGGATTGCAATTGCAATGTCCATTAGGGAGGATTATTTTGAGAAATGGTTTCCCCATCTGTTGACTCTTTTAAACAGTGTTAAGTAGTATGTTTCCTTCCTGGAAAAACTGCAGCAGCAGCATGGAATGAGCACCTAGGAAGTCAAGTGAGCGAGTCTCAAAGAATAATGTTTGTTTAACTGGAAGTTAGGATAGTTTTACATTCAGATAGAAAATTACACCCATCAAAAAAAAAGAGCACATGTATTAATGCACTGTCACCTGTGGCTTAAATCCCTTCATATCTCCACAATTCACCCTGCCTCCAAGGAATGCCACTTTTTGTTCTCCTCTCTGGTGAGCCTTAGTGGAGAAGAGCGGGAGCTGGCAGAACACTGGCACAGCAGAGCTCCCTCTCACCCTTCAGGGAGCAACAGGCTGAGAATTGCTGGGGTAGCTGAATGTTTCCCTGCCTGGGTACTTCAAAGCCAAACTCTAGGCAGTAGGCTGGGGTTACCTATTTTAAGAGTAGAAACAAAGGAATTTATTACGTAAAAGATTATTTCAGGGCTACTAGGAAAATCAACTTTAAAACAAGTTAAAATTTCTAAATTTTTTATTTCCCCTATCTCCCCTAGGGTCTGTGAAATTTCAGTTTTGAATCTAAAATTGTCAATTTTGCCACGCCTCTGTGGTTTTCCTAGAATATGTTTCATAGACTCTGATGAATATTACATAAATAAGTAAATATTCTGCTGCTGGTTATGCAAACATTCTACCTCAGAGGCATAAAAGTCGCTTCTGTTATTCCTCAGTATTGCTCTGAAATTATACAAAACTTAGTTAATAAACATCTCTAAAAAAAACCCAATCCATTGCCTTTGGAATTCTAGCTAAATAACAGTGCAGATCCCCACTGCTAAACCTCCAGATATGAAAGCAGTAGTTTAGCTTTTATTCCTGGATTCACTCTGATATCACTGTTGTTGACAACACCTGACAAAGATGAAAGTGTACAGTCCATTAGTTTCTTGCCTTGTTCTTCAGGAAAAGAATGAAAAATTAAATCAATATTTGCTGAATAAAAAAGATCAAAAGTTTCAGGAAAAGAAATCTTGTTTTATAGTTTCTGAGACACTGTTCTAAAGAAAGAAGTGTCTAAGATTAACCAATAATTTAAAAGTACTTAAAAGCTTCCTTCTAATTGTTTGTTGCAGTATCAATTTGCTAGTGGATTCCCTATGGTGTAAGAGGACAGTACACTTCATTTTTCAAGTGAATAAATTTTAAGATTCTCCCATTTCAATTTCTACCTGGTTCCATGTATCTGACAGTAGCTAGAGAGACATTCAAAATGATAGTTTCTCATAAAAGTTGGTTTAATTCCATTCCTCTTGTTTATTCTTTATTAATATATTCATTATTTTACATTTTAGTCCAAGCCCCTGGAATAACAGCACACACATCTCAAGGCCTTCAGATTTCAAACTAGGCAAGGCCACCTAATAATGATTACCACATTATCAATTTTAATAGTAGCACAATTGTTTAATAATTACCACTGCTCATGTTAATCATTAACCTAAACGGACTATACATTATAGTGTTTTGTATGGTTATATCTATTTGAATTTACATATATTTTTTCAGTTATTTTTGCCTCAAAATGCAGTTTAATTTACTGAAGTTCAAATGGTATTGCGTTAAAACATGAACTCATTAACTGTAACAGACCCTCTGATAGTAATGCCTTTACTGTAAGAGAACTGGTAGACTAAATTAGCTTCCTTTGAAAATAAAGGTAGTTTACATTTTTTTTTTTTTTTACCAGAAAGTGCACAAAGCACCAAGCGCACAAAGCAGACACCAACAAATAATTAAATGTATATATACCCTGAGAAGATTCCAGTGATTGTATTTTAATTATTCTTTTATGTAAAAGAAATATTAATTACTGTAATTCTGAGTGTGGCTTAGCTAGCAGCTTTACATTTTACATTTTGTTGCTAATAAAATTCTATACGAGAGGAGTCTGGATGAACCATCAGGTGTGTGGAAGACAGCAAACTGGGGCATGGCAGCAGTGTGCTTGAGGGCAGGGCTGCCATTCAGAGAGGCTCTGAGAGGCTGAAGGAAGAGACCGACAGGACACCACGGAATTCACTACCAACAGATACAAAGCACTGCAAATGAGATGGACTAATCCCCCAGCCAGGTGAGGGTTGGGGACTGACTGGCAGGGAAGCAGGAAGAAACGGGAGTACCGTGCCCTAGCAGCAAGGAAGGCATCTTTCACCCTCATCAGACCACATCTGGAGCATCGTGTCCTTTTGGGGGGCACCAATACAAGACAGTTACTGATAAACTCGAGTGAGTCCCCAGAGGGCCATGAACGTGGCTGCACATGGAACAACTCCCCAGGACCCCCAGGGAGGTGTCTCAGGAGGCAGTGTCAGAGGAAAGGGGCATTAAAGCAGGGTACAAAAATAAGTCACTAGAAGCATAATTAAGGATTGGAATGAATTGCATAGAGAAACTGTGAAGTCTCTGTCCTGGAAGCATTTCTAGGCCTGGCCAGGCAAAGTCTGGTTTAAACTGAGTCAGTGCTGACACTGCTTTTGAGTGTCATGCAGTCCTTCCTGTATGTCATCTATGTATACATCCAACTTGTACCCAGGCCTCAGATTTCAGCATGACAGTAAGTTAAATTTTTCTATGACAGCTTTTTTGAGAGATTTTCTGTTCTTAGTCACAGTTCTGAGAGCTTTTATAAAAATGCTGAAAAGTTAAATACTAAATTCCTACCCTTTCTGTACTTCCTGTCACTGTATTGCCTCAAAGCAGCTCCTGAATCCTTATTTCATCTGAGAAAATAAACTGTGGTAGCCAGTTAAGGACAAAGATGTGCACATAAGCCTTCACATTAGGGGAAAGGTTTTTTTCAGTATACACTAAATGTACTTGAAGTGGTATATAGGGATGACACAGGACTACATCACTTCATTTTCCCTTGATGAGCCACTGTTTAAAATATATTAGGAAGTTTATATTTTGGGGCATTAGGATTCTTGAGAACTTAAAACCATACACAAATATTGAAACAGAATTATCTGTTAAGACGGGTAAAATCTAGGATCTACTCTGCAATGGAGATCATCACACTATGTACATTTCAGTGGAGAAGGAATGATTCAGATGTTTTTGTTTTGTTTTGTTACTGTTATATTGTCCATGTCATTCACAGGTGCAAAAAGGGACAGTATAAGACAATGATGCTCCTCTTTCATGTTTACAAAACAAATACACAAAAAGGACAAGCAGACAAACAGGAAAGAGGAATAAAAGCCTTACCACTCGCTTGCAGTACCAGCAATTTGATATTTTCAATGCAGTTACAGTTCTGAGTATGTTGCAAGTAATACACAACTAAATAATATGAAAAGTGATAAGGTTCAGGTTTTTCTTAGGAATATTTTCCTGAAAGTTATTACTTAGCAGTGGACTTTCATGTCAGAAAACTGAACTTGAGAGGCAGAGATGAAAAGAAGGTGTAAACTTTATATAACAATCTTGGAAAAGGTTTTATTTTTTTTCCTTCATTTTCTTTTGATCTTGTAAGCAATACTCCTAATTTCCCATTACATTTTCTCCATTTGCTTTTTAACTCATACGCCTGATTTCTCATTACCTTTAATATGTGTGGTTTTCCTCATTTTTTTCTCATCGAAATCATGAAAAATGCATGCCTTAATTGTTGTGGCATCAAATTATTTCATTGCCCTTTAACCTATTAAATGAATGAATTTCTATCAGTTCTTACAGATAAAAAGGTATGTAGAAGACCGCCTTTTGACTTTTTTGTTTAAAAGCTTAACAGAACAATTCTTTGTTTGATAATTTAAGCCCATCATTTAACTTATACATAGCACTACTTATCTAGCAGTTGCAGAAAGCAACACTGTAGGGACCTCATATACATATTTGACCTCAGAAAACTGTTCCAGTGCTCTGGGATTCCTACCATAGGAAATTTTTTTCTGAGTTATCCAAAGACAATTAATCTAAGAAGCTGTGATAAACATCATCCTACAAAACAGAAGTACCAGCTATTCCCTTCCTCGTTCCCTCAGTACACATTTCAAAAATTGGCATAATTTCTTTCAGACTAAATGGCATTTACCCCATTTTTTTTTTTTTCCACTTTTCCTTTAAAAACATTTTTCAAGGTCTGGCCTTGCTTTCTGAATGTTCTGAAATTCATCATATTTTTTCAGATAAACTTCTATTTTTTTAAGGTCTAACCTTATTCCCTACCATGCCCAACCCCCTTCCTGCCTCTGGCTTGGCACCCTTACTGAATGTAGTAAGGATATTATTCATACTATTATCCAGATGATTAATTTATTTAGTAATAAAAATTAGAGAATAAACACCTGATGAATCTTACTCAGTACCCATCAGTATTGTAAAAGAAAACCATTAAAAATAACTGGGAAAATTTGCAGAACTAGATCACATAACCCTAGTTTGCTGATGAGAATATTATACACAATATAAAATGTCCAGAACCAAAATCTGTACTTCTTGCCTGCTAGCACATGCGGGCTGTTATTAGGTAAAATTTCCAATGTATGTTTGCATCCACTGTAGGGAATATGATCCTTCAAAATCCTGAAAGTTTGTTTATAGATATCAAAAGAGTTTACCCTGAAGAGAAAACATGGTCATACTACGAGACTACTTCTTCAGCATTATATAAAGACAAAAACATGAACAAAAAATAAGCCAATTTGAGAAACACATGTCGAATACTTTATTGATACCTATGTATACTGTTGTGTATCCTTACTCTTGCATTATCAATATGTGATTTTAAGACTTTTTTTCTGTTTTTTTCTTATTTCTTAAAAGGAGGGAATGAACTGCTTCCTTTCTGCAGGAAAAAAACATTCTTTATAGCCTACTACTTCCATTAATGTTTGGGAGGAAGATATCAAAAACCATTTGCAATGATTATACAGAATGGACATAACAGTGTCTTGGCAAGGCTGCCTGTAAGACTTTCACAGCATAGGCAGCACAGACTTCAGTACTCTGGATCCGTTCCTGATGTAGGCATCCCTGCTCCACTCAACCTGCCCCCAAACATATTTCTGCCCAGATGCATTCTTAGACAAAAGGCAGGAAGTTTGCTCTCACATTTACTTGGGGAGGAGACACTGCCTTGCTGATGGAAATAGACTTTGAATACCGCAGTCATAGGAAATAATGATATATCAAAATAGATTTTCAGATTATGTAAACTGTCTAAAGGAAATACCGAATCTGGCATGGAAATACGGAGCATTTTGCTCTGTGTTAGTGAACACTAAGTAAAATGTCAAACCTACATTGTGTGTCAAATCACATTTTCTATCCAAAAGAGATGACGACCACAGAAAAAGTCATTGAGGATGGGTCTGACAAAGTGTGGCATGCTCTGAATGTTTGCTGTAACACCGACATTGGAGACCAGCACCTTAAAATACTCACTGATGAGCAAAGTCAGGTTGTGCATTGCTTTTCACTTTTAGAGCTCACTTTCCTGGGATAAGAGAAAATCAGAAACAGCAAAAATTTCTTTACTGAGAAAACAGTGATTACAATTGTGAAAACGGACGTTGTGGCATTGGTTTTCTGTCAAGTAGTGGCTGCACCTCCTTGTGCAAAATAAGACCTGGATTTAGATAACCAGGATGCTATAGAGAGCACACAAACATGCTCTTACTTCTCATCAAAGTTTGTGAGACTGGAGCGTGGGCTTTATTCTAAGCATGCATTTGAAGCTGCTTCCTGTGGCCTCTTGTCAGGAATTTGCAGACTTAACTCTTCTGAAAAATACATATGTTTGTGAAAAAACTTATAAAATACTTCTTTCTGAAAGAAGTAAGCACTCTTAAGGTAGCCGAGGTCTTTTTCTTGTGTGTAAACAAAGTATCTGGTGTTGATGTTCTTGATGCATTACAGATTGGGGGAAACTAACAAATGACTGAATCATTTTGTCCTGGTATAGGAGAATTTTCATTCATCTGGGAATAAAAAAAATACTGTAGATGTGCACAGTTTAAGTGAACAGATTTATCATCCACAAGAGTGCTATTATTTTTTAAGAGTACATAAGAAAAAAATCTTAAATTTTATTTTTCAAAAGGTATAAAAAAATCACTCTCTATAAAGAAAATTAAAAGGCTGAATTGAACACCTAAAGAAAAAAAACCTCCAAATTCCTTACTTTATCACTCATCTATACCTTAATAAAAAATAGTGTGAGAGTGAATGTTTTTAATATAATGGCAAACTGGCTGTTAATGGTATGGAATAACTGAGTGTTGATAACTCTCTGTTATATATACGGTCCTTTAGAACATTAACAAATCCCTTACAGGACACATCAGTCTGCCCATTGTGAGTATACACAGATGAAAACATATCTGCAAGCATATCGGCCCATCAAATGTGCCTTTTCTTAAATGACTTAAAGAATACCTGCTTGGTTTAATTCCAATACACATATATTCAAGTATCAGAACATAGTTACCGAGAAGTACCCTTTCAACATTATTTCCTCAGATTTCTAATGTATCTTTCCCTTTGGTACTCAGTGCTGCTTCTGTACACATTGCATTTCTTGCTCTCTTGTTGCTCAATAGATAATAAATGCAGTTATAAGTTCACTTATACCATTCAGATACTGAAAGGTAACTTCCAAAAGAAATACGCAAGTAGGCACTGATCATAATCATGCTGGAAACAACCAAACTGGACTCGTCTCACTGGAAGTACGCATTATGTGAATAGGATTCCCTCATTGCTCCATGTAAAGATTCTGGCATCGTCCCAGAAGAGACAACAGCGTTGCCTGTCTGCTGTCCCCCACTCTCTACTCTCAGGTGTAAGAGGACGACTCCAGCATTCTCCTTTCCTCTTCAGTTCAGCGCTTGATTATGGGAAGCAGAGACTGCCCTCCTGGACGGTCTCAAACGCCATTGATCTTAAACTTTGATGTTTAGCTCAAGGCACGGGGAGAAAGCTATAGTTTGAACGCAGAATTCTGACCTAAGCTCTTTATACAGTATAAACACACTCAACATACTGTGCTCAAGAAACCCTGCTGAAGAGCAATACACATGAATATACATATCAATACATGTCTCCTGAAAATCACGCTTCTCAAACTCTTGGGGAGCAGAGGCTTCTCTTCAGCATTAACAAAACTGTTCAGAAAACAACCATTATTGTGTTCCTCAGAAAGTATTTTAGTACAGTGATTTCTTCACGTAACAATTTAGTGTAATGGAACTGGGTCCTCTAGATTATGTCACACGACAAGAAAGCTTTCTCAGGTCAGTAGCAGGGAGACAGGAAATGCAGTTTGCTGAAGGAATTTTATGATAAGAGAATCTTAGATGTTTACAGCACAAAATAGCATTTGTTAAGTATGTTGCTGGCAGGAGCTTGTAAATCTAAGTACAGTGAGAGAGCTCTTAGCCAACAACTTGCTTTCTTCACTCTTTTAGCAGAAGATCAAAGCATATAAACAAACACAGTACTCTGAGTTTGTGTTTTGGTTGTATTTAGGCTACCAGCATTTTTTTCCCTTAAGCCAAACACTCAGAAAATGATTGCTTGGAATAGAAACCTGATGAAAGAATTTAAATAAAATTATTTCTGTAACAACAAAAAAAAATGTTCATTTTGCATAAAAACCTGAATTATCACTGTCCGTGAATTTTAGGAAATAATTGCTCCCCTTCTTTTCTTCATTGCTAAACACTAAAATAATTCTTTAAAACAAAATTTCTGAAGCAGCACTGAGATTTTGGCTTTTTTAAAAATGCAGTAGATTGAATCGTCTAAGATGGCTTCAGCTTGATGTCTTTTTAAAAATAATTATTTTTACCTTCTTAGACTTTTTTCTTTTATTTTGAGAACTCAAGTGAATCATATTAATTCTAAAAAATAGCACTAAACCAATGGTTAAATTATACTTTTCCATTTAAATAATAAAATCCATGTGGAGTCCTACTTTGCCAATCTAGAATATCCATATTCTACACAATTATATATATCTCTCTCATACTATATTTACCAGGAAAAACTAGCAGTGAGATTCAATATTAAAAAGTGACTATTTTTTTTTAGTTATATAACAATAATAATTAGACTTGAGTAACATTTGCCAAAATAGACAGGTCTGTATTTGGACACATGATGCACTGTAGTTTTGACTTCATCTACTTAGTACTGATATGAATGTACAAATCCGTACTATTGCAATAATGTCCACTTAGACTTGACTAACAGAACTCTTTGAAAGACACAGGTTTCCTGTCCATGAAGAAGTCAATAACCATCTCTAAATCTTAATTTTAGTCTAGCACTATACTTCCTGTTCAGTCCACCTCCATGCTACTCCTTCACAAAATATCTGCATTTTGTGCACATGAATTAGAGGAGAACTAGACATCTGGGTTTCTTAAATAAAATGTCCACCCACAGATCCTTGACATGGCAGTGAGTTGTCAGACCTGGTAGCTCTTATTATAGTACAGAATTTTATCAGTGAGATAATAAACTAATTAAGTTAATAGGAAAACACACACACACCCACAGGCAAAGACAAACGTATATGTACAAAAACATAAGGTACCTTTCTTCTAGGAGTTTTTTAAGATTCATTTTCAGTTGTTTCCATTTTTAAATATACATTTATACCCCTATTGATGAGCAAGAAATGTACTAGAAGACAGGGTAAGGGAAAAGTGATAGATTGTATCATATCTTAGAATTCCATCTAAAAAATGCTTTATAAGCTATTTTCTTCAGTAATTGAGTATTACTATATTTCTCCAGTACTAGAGTATGCTAGGAGAATCTTGGAGTAAACCAGAATTTTATCATTCTTAGCACAATTACTATAAAATACATATTTATAAATAACTTTAAACAAGTTATATTTAAAAAAATATAGAGATTCATGCTTTTTTTTAATAACTAGGATAATTTATTTCTGGATAACAATAATTTGAAACACAACATATTTTTCTAAGCACCAAAACATTACTTGATATGTAATTAAGTTTCCTAAATCATCACAAGACAACTGAGCCACCTAGATGTTTCCTTCTTTTTCATTTGCTTTTTCACTTACATCTTTTGTCATGTTTCTCAATGTATAATGTTATATATGATACACAATAAAATATCACTTTAGATGAAGAGCCATGTTTTCTTTGAGCTTAAAGCTACAAAAACTTAGGGAAATCAATGGGGCTTGAGAACCTCCTTCTAAATGGACGAGCTGTCTGCCAAAGTATAGTAACATGCTGTTGTGAATACTGTTCTGGTCTGATATAAAATGCATGTGTTTGGAACAATCATTTCTGTGTTTAATTATTCTTCATAAGACATATTTTCCATAAAAAAACCTTTAAGTCATTTGTTGTGAAGACATCACATTTGTTCTCAGGGGCAAATGACTATGTAGGATGGGTTTATCACACAAAAGGTGTCAGGAAAACATTTCACACTAGGCAGTGTCCTTATATAATTTTGGTCTTTTGTGATAATTTATTACGATAGCATTCTAAAACATTACTGTCTGATCCAAGCTTGTGGTCACAAATAGCAGAACCCTGTGCTTCTAAGACAATGTGTTTAAATAGAAAATAGTTTATAAGATTTTTGTTTTCTGTAGCAGTTACATATGCTACAGACAAACAATTTTTTTTTTCCCTAGCAAAGGTTGTTATCATCATCACCACAGATTATAATATTTAAGTGCTTTCAGCATAAAACCTAGTTTTGTTTTCCTTCAGGCCAAGGTTGCAGAGAACTTCAAGGACAATTTTGCATTTGCCAAAAATAGCTCATATCTAAAAGATATTAACTCTGATACCTATATCAGAACCTATTCCCCACTACCTAAGTTGGTGCCTAAACGTCAATTGCACACATTTGAAAATAAAATTAAAGTAGATGCATCTGAGATATAAAAATAGTCATAAAATGATGATGCAAGTTTTAATATGCAGAACAATCTACAGAATCTTCAGCATGCTTGCCCACCAGGACCAACTGATATCCAACTAACAGCAAAAATAGTAGGTACAGCTAATAAAATACCTACAGGAATAACATTACCAATGGACTATATCTCAGTATGTCTTAATGAACTCTAAGTAGTCAAAGATTAGTATTAGAGCATCTAAATCCTTTTGACATACCCGCTATGTGAAGGGAAGCCTGGAAAAACAAGATTTGACACCAGGAGGTTTTTCTTCTACTTCAGACGCCTTGCCTCAACAAGAATAATGAACTGAACCTCTGGAGTGAAACTGCATAGCAATTTTGTAGAAAGTCCAATAATTATTTTCAGACAAGAAGGATGTGAAACATTTTGCTATGGGGCAAATTTCAGTAAATAAAGGGCAGTGTAAAGCTGATATTCCCTATGTTACAGCAGACAGCTGCTGGAACTAAGACTATAACTGCTCAAATTCTTAACTATCAACAATTTTGATTCCCTTATGAAAACACACACAGCATTGTTAACCTTCAAAGGAATGTTTGGATAACTGATTAGAGAGATTACAGTAATAAAATCACAGAAGTGTCATGTTCACAGGTAACGAAGTGAACCATGAGCAAATGTTGATAGTTGAACATGCATACATATACTGAGAGAGAGAGATACAGGGAAAGCATTTAGAATATCTGATAGCTTTTTATTTGTGAAGTGGCCATATGTCACAAGCTGGAGAAGTACTTAATTAAGAATAGGATCATTCACTGGAAATATAAAGAACCAGGTTCATAACTTGTTAATTTGTTTGGGAGCACTGACAGAAGTGTAGTGACAGTGTTAGATATGGGTTTGAATTATCACAGAACTATCCAAGGGCCAAGATGTATTTCATTCAACTAATAACATTGATCTATCGCTTATTGTTGTAGTGAAATGTATCACATTTGGAAACGAACAGATTTAGCTTGATGGCTGAAGGCTGGATCTATGTGGTTTGTTAGAATCTGGGACATCAACTACTGTAACTATCTGGTTTTGATGGATAAATTTCATTCTGCATTTTGACATTGGGTATTACCATATTGGCCTGGGTATTGACAGGTTTGAGCAGGATCCAAGTGTCACATTTGGTTCAGACTAGACTGAGTCCAGAGGGAAATTTTGATGATTTTATTCTATTAGGAGCATTTCACTTTCTCTCCATCTAAGTGTTCTTTAGAATAATTGTTTCTTTATTTCTCCCTTGAGTTTTAGAAAGATGGGCTTTGAACTGATAGACTATCAGGTTACATCTTCCAGTTTATAAACAGCACTGGGGAGGCTTGATGCTGTTTATATTTTCTATGGGTTTAGGCAGAAAAAACTAGGGAGACAAAAATTTTGTTATTTTAGGTCATGGTCCAAGTACCTATTTTAGAATGAGGTGCTCTTACTTTGGGAAATCATGAGATTACTTGATCTTTTTACTTCAGAAGTAGCTGCTAAACTGCATTTTTGGACAATAGAGCTTGCAATTCTGGTTCCAAAATTGGGCAGGGTCCAGCTTTTATAGCTATCTAGTGTTTCCCCTTTTGCTAGGAAGCATTTCCTATGTCTGTGTAGCCTAATTTTGTTAGGGGGAGGGGAGATAACGCCTTGCATATCCCCCCTAATCCTATCACATACTAAATCACCTCATTCATACTGACTCCACCAATGCCGCTTTCCCCATTTCCTGAGTTACTTAGCAACAACCATCCCTCCCTTTTCCACTCCCCCATCCATCCTTTCTTTTTTTTTTTTTTTCCCCCCCTTTGCAATCACGATTTCCAGGCTGTTTAGAAAAATGAGGATGCTCAGCAGCACAGGGCAAGCTTTTCCTTCCAACCTCCCTTTTTATGCCTGCCAAATCCTTCTTGCCTTCAAAATGAAAATCCAGGCTGCCTGCATATGTGTAATCAAAGGTTAAAAAGCACCCCGGCTGACACCACGCATGTGTTAATCTGTGCTGCAGCAGAGTGCATCATTTCCACTTTGACCTCAGAGTTAATCTGCATTCAGGCAGAGGCTCCATTGCTTTATTCTTTTCTTTTTTTTTTTTTTTTCCCCTCTCATTTACTCTATTGCTTTATTGGAATTTGTTGCATGCATGTGTATGGTTCTGTAAATGTGTGCATGTGTGTTTCTCCTTTCCTTTACTGTTTTTATTCCGTGAGTGTCTGTGCATTTGGTTTTTGGTGGGGTTTTTTTTTTCTCCCAATTATATTATTCCCCTAGATTTGGAAGCCGCTGCCTGCTGCCTGAGCTGACGTTTTCTGATTATATCTACAAAGGGCTTGTGCAGATCTAATTTCTGTCCCCCTGCATATTAATTCCCGCAGCTGGGCGCAATGTATCATCCCACTGACGGGACCTGGTAGGGAGGGGGGGAGAACCACTACCAAAAAAATTAAAGAAGGGGACGGATCCATCTGCAACCAAGAGGAAAGGGGAAAAAAACTGGGGAGGGGGGGGGGAAGAAAGAGAGATGATTCCTCCAAATCCAACAAGCCTGGGGACCACTGCATTCTTGAATCCTGCATTTTCTCTCAAAATGATGGTGTGGGCACTTCTGTTCCTCTCTCTCATCCAGTGGTAAGATGTGCTTTCTGATTCTGTTTGGGGGGGCTGGGGGGGAGGGAGGACTGGGGGGGTGAAGAATCTGTTTGCAAATTTGCAGAGCTGTCGTGAGAATGCCAGAGGTTTGGATAGTGGCATTACATCCATCTATCTCCTCGCAGCTGAGACCGTACAATGTTTTATTTCTCTTACGATTGTTGTCGCTCAGAAATGGACAGGGAGGGTAAGCAGCGGGTGTGTATGATGGTGGTACATGCCGGGTGTTTCATAGAATTCGATGCCATATTAATGAAGCCTTTGATCTCTGAATTAGTATTTGCTACAGTGCATGGAGTTATGAGACAGCTGTGTTTTGTGGGCAGAATGTCAGTGCATTCATGCTTGTTTTCACCTAAGCAGCCACATCATGGCTGTGCCTGGGCTACGGGCTCCGAAGCAACATCCGTGTGCTCCATCTGTACGGAGCCAGTGCAAGGATTTGGGACCAAGGACAGAGATGCAGATCTCTGCACAACCCTCCCAAGGCAGGCAGCAAGGTGCTGCCGGCATTTCCCATGCACTGAAATGCTTTGAATGCTGACGGATGTAACAGCGTTCGCTGACCATGAGATGAATGTTTACAATAGCATTTACCCCCCCTCCCTGGCACATGTACTGTTGGAAGACAACCTGTGCATGCTGCGTGCATACTGCATGCACAGCAGTGAAGAGGGAAAATCTTAGCAGAGGAAGAATGAGTTTACATGTGGGTAGTAGAAAGTTGGAGGAGGGGGGGGGTGGGGGAGGTTAGTGAGTATTGCTGCAGTGCCAAGCATTACACTGAACCAGAAATTCTTGCAAAAATTGTGGACTGTGCATTTAACAGGTGAGATGAGAAAGTAGCGCTGCTCAGTACCTGGCCTCTGAAGGGGTAACTCCCTGCACAGCCGCAGGACCGTGTTGTCTCTGACACATTAGAGAAGTTAGTGACCACTTTCTTTTCTACTACTAATGCTCCTCATTCAAATTCACCTTCCTTCTTCTCCCTTCCTTTAACCTGGATACTACCATACTAAAGAAGGTTCTTTCTGTTTGCTTAAGAGAACTCAGACTTCATAGCTGCAGTGGTAGAATTTCAGCTCTAAGCAAAACAAAGGCCAAAATCAAAAGTTGCTGGGTTTTAGAATAAGTTGCTTCATACAAAAAGGATTTTGTAAAGAATTCCTGTGGGGAAAAAACCAAACCAAACCCCAACCAAACTTAAAATGGTTGAAAACGGAGTAAAAGTAAAGTAAAACTTGATGAGCCTACCATGTGGAATACTTTGTTTTGAAAGTAAGACAGGTATAAGGTGTATCTGATTATTACAGAATTCTGCATGATTACTATGTAAACACCACAATGGAAAATGAGCTTGTACAGGATTTCATTAACGTAATAACATTATGTCAGGTTATTTTGACATAAAAATTCCACTAAAATAACTCCAGATATTTATTTTAACACACTTGCTTGTTTTCACTCAACTTTCAGAATAACATAGGCCGAGAAGAATTTTGCCAAAATTATTTCATAAGTTTTAAAAGAAACTCTTCATAAAGCAAATTAAAGTTTTGTCTCAGCAAAAGGTTCTGTTTTCTGTTTATAGTCATGTGATAGCCAAGATAGTTTCCTCTGACACCTTCCTAACCTCACAATTTTAAAGAATACATAATAGACAGGGAAACAATATTAAAAAGCTAAAATGAAAGAGGAAAACTATCCTTAGTACTTTACAATTTAAATGAGTCAACATACCAATATTTTAATTTTAATAATCAGGACACTTTTCTCCTTCTGTTTTGGAAGAAACATTACTATTAGTTTTGGAAACTCATGAACCAAGACAGAGTTACAAAAGTTGAACTCAGACACTGCTTATTTATAGCCAGTATGAAAGTTTTTCTCTGATAAAAACTCAAACACTTCAGAAGGAGGGGAACATCAGTGTATTATGCGCCACTTGTTTTGGACACTGAAATTCTTAAAGGCCAATGGAACCGAACACTAATGTATGTGCTCCATGACATGCATATGAATAATTATATTGAGAGCAATCAAAATACAAGCAAAAGTGTAAGTATTTGCAGAGTCTGATCAAATAATTGAACACATAAAAATTGATTACCAATGTTGTGAAGAAGTTTTTACCTTAATAATAAAAAAATAAGAGAAATATAGAGAAATAATATAGAGAAATCCATTGTTGCACATTTGTTGATATTTAGAAGACTAGAGAAAGAAGAGGAAAGTTAAAGCATAATGGAAGTAACTAAAATTTTAGCATTGACTTCAGCCAACTATGATTTGAATGAATTCAGAGCAAATGTCATATTACAGCACTTCAGTATTTTACCTGTCAATAATTTCATGTATTACTTTCCTTACATGCACAGAGTACATCCTACAATTGTGCACACTAAAGTTTTAGGAAGCGCTTTCTTCCAATTTGTTTCTTGACATTCACAACCGTACTGCAAACTTCTTGCATAAAGTTCCCCCATCATCTTATCGCTCAGACTAGCGCAACAGCGTTGTGTAGTCCATCATATTGACTGAAGCTGTGTCACAGTGAAAATGAATCAAACTTAACTCCCAATTTCTTAAGTATGTGCATCAAAACCTTGGGTTTGAGAAACACTTTAAAAATGTAAATAAAATAGTTTAATATTTGCATGACTCAATAGGGGGTTTAATTGGAACTAATTACATATAATATAGCTCACTCACCAGTAAAGTTTCAAATAGATTTAAAGCTATACTCTGCACGTTATTACATATAGATTTTATAAGTTATTTTCACATAGCCCTTAGCTTTACCAAATCATCACCAAGTCATGTGAACAGAGATGAAATGTTGGTCACTAGATACTTTTATTTTTTCATACTTTAGTGCCCAAGTAGTGTCATGGCAATGTTTCTATTCTGCAGCTACATACCTAAAATTGAAACTATCAAGACTCATCAGAAAAAAAATATAAATAGAGCAATCATTTTAGCAACCAAATAGATGAGTATGTGAATGTATGGGTTTTTACCAGTACATTACTAACATGGGAGTAAATAAAATAGTTTTGTTCTAGTAAAGCACTCGCAGTGTTTAGTTGGATTCTTGCACTCTGTGATAAGTGATATAATAACAATGATTAAAAGGGCACGAATATCACTGAGCTCAACAGTCATTTAGATTTCCTGTAAGGTTGCTAACATCAGTTTGGTATGAATCCTGCAGCTGTAGCTATTGGCACGCTAGCTTCCAATACTCTCACACAGTATATAGCACTAATATCATGTCAGAGATCCCACTGAAGTCCCTTGGAGCATTATTGGAATAAGACTGCTCAGCAAGAGACAGTTTCTCAAATAACAAGGAAAGGTCCCTTTTAAAGAAGTGTCATGAAAGAAGATGTGAATCTAGGTGCTGTTAATAATGAATTTATCCTTGTCTATGATACTATGATACTGAATATTTAGTGTTGACCAGCCTATAGACTATGGTGAATTTCAGCAGCTGAGGCTGAATGGCCACAGGACCTGTACTCTACCTGAACATTTCAGGGGTAGCCAGAAGGGTGAGACTGCCTTTGGGTTTTTCATAGTTATGCTATGTAACTGATTGCTATCAGCTGTATTGCTGGGATACAAACTTGGAACAACTATTACTAAAATAAAAAGACTACCAAAACCAGTTATATAAAGTAGATTTTAACAATTAAGTAAAATTCTCACTATCCCATTATTAATAACTTGATATGGCAAAAAAGACTACAGACATTGTTTCCCTACTTGCAAGTATATAATGATTTAGAGATGTGGATTAAGCCCTTTAATTCACTTTTGCTTTAGTGACTATACCTAACCATAACCTGCATGCCAAAATTCAAGTGTTCTAAAATACTCTCATGACTGTCCAAAGTGCTGTTAGAAAGTCTTCCAGAAAGTCTGAACCCTTGAAAAATTTAGAGATGTGGATTAAGCCCTTTAATTCACTTTTGCTTTAGTGACTATACCTAACCATAACCTGCATGCCAAAATTCAAGTGTTCTAAAATACTCTCCTGACTATCCAAAGTGCTGTTAGAAAGTCTGAATCCTTGAAAATTTGAGAAGCGAAACCTGCTAATGCAAAACTATAGAAACTAACTACAGTAAAAACAGCTTAGGAAATTAATGTACTCTTTTAATGTACTATGTTCCATATAGTTCATATTATATATCTTCATGGCCATCCAAAATCATGCTTTTGGGTCTTAAGTTTAAACTGTTCTTGACTAGTTATGATCTAAAAAGAAGATCTTGTTTATTTGGATTGTGGTCACGTTGTTTTCCTCTTTATGCTACATTTGCTCTGTTGGCATATGTCAAGAAATTCTGTACAGTTGCACAAAAATTTAAAAGAGTGAAAGGGAAAAGAAGCAAAAACCTAATCAAGGAAAACTCATTCCATGTCTCAGTCCCAGAACAATTAATTTCTTATATACTTCAGTAATAACCACCGGTTTCTCCAACAAAGAACCGAATTGTGAATTGCAAGCATGAATTATTAAAGGTTAGATAATGTATTAAACACAGGTGAGCAATAACAGACACACATGCTTACTGAGGTTGACTTTTTTCATATTCTGCCTTTTATGCATGCTTAGAGTATATCTGTACTGACCAGTACAGTACCTTGCAGAGACACATTCCAGCAAACTCCAAAGCAGAGGCAGTTTTAAGGTCAATACTTCTGGCTGGTGTTGTCCTGAAATGAGGAGATGCACTAGTTCATTTGAAGCTAGCTCAGTGCCCAGTAGCCTTTCCCTTGTTACGTTCAGCCACTCTATAGCTATAAAAGTTCTATATAATCCAAGATACAAGGTGTGTATTAGGGTGATTTGAATTTTTTTTTTTTTTTAAACATTCAACAGAGTAACTAGAGTGTACTGTGGTTCTCTGCTTCACTGGTACAGTCTGAACTGCTGCTTTACAAACTATTGTACCTGCAGCCCCACTCACACTCTTACACAGAAAAGAGGTAGATGTGAGAATGACAGTGAACAATAAAATGTTAGCTGGTGGCTAGCTTAATATGAATTCAGGTTTAGAAAACAGACACATTAAACAAAACAATTGGCATAGAGACATTAGAACTGAAGGGGTTTTTTTCCATTTTCATGCTTCATAGCCTGTCTAGTGCTGTATTTTTTTAAATAGACATTTACTGTAGTATGAATTCCCTTCAATATATACAGTAAGATTGTACATTTTCCCAGTTATGTCTAATCAACACCCTATCCTGTAACTAATGCTGAAAATAATGCAGCTTTAGGAACCACCTCATATGACAGGCCAACTTTTACCCTCTCAGTAACCCCTGACCCACTGAAGTCAGTCTGTTGCTGAGGGAAAAGCCAGGACCCATACAGCATAAATTCTTACAGGTAGTTGTGCCTTCATAACTAAGAACTGGGAAATGACCCAAAGTTAAATTATAACTCAGTAAGAATCTTCAAGAAGTGTTTCTTACACTGCATAATTCTTTTAGGTTTTGCAAAAAGTTCTCAACCTACATTCCAGCTAACTAATTTACACTACTTCTAAACACTTTTTTTCTTCATTCCTTCTTTTTTATTCTGTATAGAAGATCAGCTTACACTTTACACTCCACTTCAGCCCACAGACTACAATGTAAATTGATCCTAAGTGGCACAGAGGCCTTGTCCTGACCCTCTGGACATTAAGGAATTGCTCTATTCAAGAACAGAGCTTCTCTTCTGAGAATGGAAGCTCTGAACAAGCACTAGGGAAGCTTTGCGGCAGCAGTAAAAGAGACATGTTCGTTTACCGATGATGTCCAGGTAACTTCACTAGAAGGAGAGGTACATTTCTAGGCTCACAGGTGGAGACTGTATACTTAGAACAAGATACTTTGGTTATGTGATGAATAAAAAGACTACAGAAATTACCAGAAAAGAACCATAAGCTGCATTAAAAAAATCATCACCATAGATAACTATAATTATTATTAGGTAAGGAAGAGCATATTTCATGAAATGAGACTAAAAATTAATTTGTTGAGCACTAATGAAATTAGGGACTAAAATTACCCCTAGTAAATATAGCCAAAGCACAAAAACCAAGGTGTAGAGCTATGTTAGCTGCAGAAGGGATGAGAAAGGAACAGCATATAGTGTCCATTTTAAATGCACTGACTTTTTAAACTTTAGACTTAATATGATGTGACTTCTGATGACTTAAAACAACATTCATGGCATGCTTCCTTTTGTTACAGGGTTATAGCCCAAATTGTCATGATGATAATAAAAATTGTATCGTGACAGTCTGAATTCATCTAATATGGACACCTATAGAGGTGTATTGTCTTTACAGGTATTTTATTTATGCAAGCTCCTGGCTCAGGAGGGCTCCAGTACTGTAAATAAGAGCTTTGCTGTTGTCTGAATCGGGTCCTGTCTTCTATTTGTGATTTGCAGAAGTAACCTGCTTGTTTGATTCTTCCAATTAAGAACAAATTCAGCTTTACACTCAGCCTGAAGGTGGAGAAAACAGCATTTCATTTTATCTTTGGAAACATGGAAACAATATTACTTCCTTTTAAACTTGTCATATGAAGTGGTTAGAAATTCATTTATATCAGAATGTGTAGCCATCTCCTTCAATGTGAGAAATGTACAAAAATCTCTTTTTTTTTTTTTTTCAACTGCATGAAAAAAGAGTGGGAAGAGGGAGATAGTGGGTACGTATTTTCACAAGTCCCAGCACCTGCCAACTGGCTGAGACAAGCTGAAGTAAAAGAGGGGCAAAGGTGGTAGGTTGAAGAAAGCTACTGAGAGAACAGTGAGGATTATACCTAGTGTGATTCTGGGGTATTTCCATAGTTGTGACAGGAAATTAATATGCGAGTCTTGTCAGACTGAATATTGGGTATTCAGTCTGACACAGAGTGATATCCTCTTATTTATATAACTGGGTAATATTTTTAACACAACTACTGTCAAAAAAGGAGGCTTTAATGCTGCTGAAAACCCCCACTGACTGCATAAGAAGAGAAATACAGCAAACACCTTCCCATGTAAATGACTACCTCAGTTGCATAATGCTTTTTGATGTGTTATCCTAAGCAACATGGAAAAAGTTGGCTACAGAAGCATTACTTGTTTTCTCTTATGTAAAGGGCATAGAGAACCCAATGACCTTACCAATGAATGGCTGAAAGCTTATTAAAATGGCTTTCTTTCTGATCAGTGAGGTAATGCAGAGCTCAGATATTTATGTAGATTCAAAAAGAAGAAAAATTCTTCAAAATCCATTAAACTCAGTGGTAACTTTTTGTTACAAGCTATCTCTAGCTACATGTTTCTGGGTGTGGCGAGACTTTACCAGGGAAGCATTGTTATATTCTTGCCCTGATCTTTTGCTCTTAGCTTCTGCTATTCACATCTGCCAGATGCAAAACACATGGCACAATATACAGCTGACGTGACCCTGAGTAACCATTACAATTACTGCAGAAATGATAGCAGGTAACACAACTTCAGTAATACATAAAAGAATCCCAATGAAACAAATGAATATCATTAAGGAAGAAAATCATTAATGTGTAAATCAGGTTTTCTTATCTACAGGATCTGTTCTAATTTTTTCAGATTTAGTGGAAGGACATTTTCACACATATTCAGTAAAGGACAACAAAATGTGTAGGCCTAGCTGTGAAATCTGGCCATTGTATATGAAACTAAATATTACTCTTGTAAGAGAGAAGTTTCATCTGTTCACGGACAGCCAGTGAAATATTAAAGAAATAGCATTTTTACAAAACCTAAGCCAATATATAAAGATTATTACCAAAAATAAAACATCAATATATGTAAAAAATATTTAAAAGAAATGAAAGATAATAACAAGCATTTGTAAGGAACAGAACAAGAAGATGATATGTACTTTTTATGCTTGCATTAGCTCTTCGCAAATGATGCAGGTAATCATGTATGAAATTGTATTTTTACTGAATGTCATCTTGGACTTTGGTGTGAACCCTTGAGATTAAAATCTAGCATTTTTTTTCTGTGCTATTTATCATTGTAAGCTTTTTGAATGCTCCATATTCTAGAGAAAAATACCTATAGTTCTATACATTGATAAGAAATACATCTTAAAGTGGATCTCATGCATACCCAAAATAAACTTTTGAAAGAATTCCCTGGAAAACAGTGGGTGATATGATAAAATGAATGTTTTCCTTTAACAGTGATTCAACATTATATTGTGTAACACAAATAGCATGTTCTGGTCATATGAAGCTTTTGTTAATCTGTAGTAAGATAAATCTTACTACAGCAGGCAGATCTAAACAGAAATCTGCCTGCTACAACAGATTGAGGATTATCTACTGAATTCCACTTTCATTTAATTCCCTTGGATTATTTTTCTAGAGAAAAAGAGATAGGAGAAAGAATGAGAAAGACAACAATTAAGAAAAATTAATATTCATGAGATAATTCTAGAAAGCCTTACTAAACTAATCAATGTATTATTCAATATATTATTATGTGATAATGCACTTCTGGGACCTACTGATCTATGCATATATTTGGTAAAGCTACAGAAACTGTGTCACCAAACCAGAATGAATTATATTCAGAATGGTCACGTAAAGAAATCTGTCATCTCTTGGCTATTTCATGTACATCCTATGAAAGGGTGATATAGGATCTACTCTGCCTTTCCTCTCCAAAAACTGATCAAGACACAAAAGGCTTCAATCAGGTGTAGAGCAGATACTGATGCAGGCAAGGGAGAACAGTTTATCAAAGAGTCTGCAATCATCTTTCCCCTTCTGCTATCCTGAACAACCTTTCTGGTTTCCACTTGTATAGGACTAAGAGCCATTCCAAAATTTATGCATTCAAACTGCATCTGTATGCAGAAAAGTAATCACCTGACCCTAAAAACCCAATAATATAATTCTATATGCAGACCATTATGCTTTTTTGTTGTAAAGACCAATATTTTCATAACAACTGCAAAAACATTGCCCAAATAGATGTCATACCAAAGGCAAACAAGCACACCAGTGGCAGTGAATGAAAAATGCCAACAAATAATTGATATATAGTTAAAATTACAATCAGCTTGAGCTTCTACAGATGAATCACTAATAGCTCTTGGAGTTACTTAATACAGAGAGTAAAGACTTTAGCTGTGAGCCCAGAGTGTACAGTTACCGTGAATAGGAGGCAGAACTGAAGGAGATATGGAAATGAATTATGAAGGCTGGAATCATACAGCATTTTTAACAAGATGACAAGAAGCCTGCTATTACTCCAAACAGAAAACCAGTGCAGGGATTCAGAAAGATAAGTTATGATGATAAAATTAACAAAGATGACAAATGCAGGACAACCTTTTGTATGAAATGAAGCTAGCCAGTGCACGTGTTTTGGAAGTTAGAAGCCAGGGAAATGCCACACTCTTATAAGAGCACAAGTGAGAAAGCTGGTAGTAGCCCTCATCTGTGCAGTAAAAGGAGAGAGGGGCAGAGAAAGTAACTCCCTTACTATGATAAGTAACTTTGGTTGGAGGAGTGGAGTGGTCATGCTGTAAGATGGTGTGGAAGAGATGAGGCATGTGATCCGTGTAATAGTATCTACACTGACAAGAACTGTCTTAGTAGCTAACTTGAAGTCTGAAAGACACCTTTTGGCTTTCATATACATAACCGAAATGATGCCTTTTGCTCCCACAGCCTATGAGGGCTGTGAAGCCAAATATGTTCAAGGGTTAAAATTTTGTTTTGTAACATAGCAAAGAAATCACTATTTTCTGGGATGGTAAGGATTTGGAAAAGAAGAAGGTTACCAGCAGTAAAATACTTCAAGGACCTAAAATACAATCACAAATATTGCTGCTCTTTTATCAGACCAAAGTAATGAACTTGTGTCAAAGACTGCACTGTATTGAATAAACGTATTCGATAGCGGTAACCTCTTTGGGGCAAGGCTTTAACATTAATAATGGCTTTCTAAATTTTTTTTATTTCCTGGTTTCTAAAGGAAATGCTAAAAAAAAAATCTCACAAAACTGCTTTAAAGACTGAAAGCATGAATTTAAAATGACTTAAAACATTAATAAAACCGTAATGCAACACCACAGATCTTTAGGACAAAATTCTTAACTTACCAGTCCAGCATAACAAATGAGGCTCTGAACAACATATTTAAGAGGCAAAGGTAAGCAACATACAAATATTTTCTGCTCTGGTTATTGTCATAAAATCCACAACTCTGCACCCTTGATGTCAAAAGGTTGGAAAACTAAGACACCTCTATTTCACCCAAGTGAGGACAGTGTTTCTTTCCTCTCACAACATGCCACCCTTATCTCTACAGAGAATTCATTTCTCAGAAATTAAATTATGCAATTTTAAACTATTCGCTATTAATATCCAACCACTTTTAACTGCTTTTATACCCACTTAATACACTTTAGCCACTTAATGTCCTATTCACTTCTACGTTTCCTATACTTCTTAAGAATTATTGCTATAAGGAGTTACAGAATTTATTATTATTCATTCATCTAGGGATTATATGTGGGAAACAAACCATATATAGATTTGATTTTAAACAGGAATACATTTTAGCCTTACAGATTTCAAAAAGTGGATTTTATTTTAAGCTTTGAAATAAAATTAATCTTTGGCCAGAACCCAAGAATTGTAGCTCACATGGTAACTTTGAAAAAGTTGTGAGTATGGGAAGGCTTCTGGAGAGTATTCAAAGAGAAAATTATTTGCAGTTTTAATTGTACAATTTGTTAAGAAAAAAGAAGAGGAAACATACTATATTTGTAAAATAAATTCTTCTGCTATGGTCCCCCAAGCACGATCTCTTTTAATCTCACTATAGCAGAGAAGCAGCAGAGGTGATTAAATTCAATGTAACATATATTCAGATTAAGAAATGAGAAGCATTATTATCTGCAATTGTTACTCACACACGCAACATTCTGAGCTCCTCAATAAAGTAGCAATGAAAGGATTTAATGGAGAAAAAGAAAAAAAAAACACCCACAAACCAAACCCAGAAGATTATTAGTCAAATTATGTCCAATCATACAGAGCACACATTTTAAATAAGACTTCTCATTTTAGGTTACCTGCAAGAATTGCAAACATCATGTGAA
This sequence comes from Eurypyga helias, assembly GCF_000690775.1. Lineage (NCBI taxonomy): Eukaryota > Metazoa > Chordata > Aves > Eurypygiformes > Eurypygidae > Eurypyga > Eurypyga helias. Next base: position 122,769 of record NW_010240511.1, on the reverse strand, counting down.
GAATGTATTTCTTTAACAAAGACATCATGTCTGCAATGACACCTTAGGAAAGTGGCTGAGGCAGCAAAACTAGGGTTCAATTCTACAGGGTTTTAAGCATTCAAGCCTTCATCCAGGAAAGCACTTTCACTTGTGTTTAAATGTTTACCAACATGTTTTTCTACATCAACATCAGAATACTGAGAAGTTGACAGTATGAAAAGCATAATCCTGCAAAATTTGACAGATATAAACTAGAAATGCCTACACTGCCAGCAAGTGTATCTGAGTTATATCCTTCCTCTCTTCTAAATTATTTTACTGGTAATGTCTCCCAGAAAACTGTAAGGCTTGGAATAGCACCTGATCTTCATCAAACAAATTATCTTGAGGTGTGTTTACAAAATTACTGAGGGATTCAGGAGAATAAATTGCATGTAGAAGTTTTGCTTCAGTGGCTTCCAGTGGAATTTCTTCTCATCAATACTCTGCCAGTTATTCTGCAAAATCTGCGGCTCATAAAAAGCTGTTGGAGCTGTATTGAGGGAAACTGAAGATGAATTTATCCATGTGAGAGATATGCTATCATTACTAAAACATCTTTACCTTTCTTAGCTTCTGCTCATGTTCCATTAATTTTAGGGGTTTACCTTCTTCCCAAATTGTCTAGTCCTCATCCTCACCTGATGGTCCCATGTGGCACTTGCTTCAGTCATGGAAAGACTTTGTTTTTAAAAAGTTTCTGATTATGCAGTTTGGACAAGATCCACAAAGGACCAACAAAATCTCTGAAGCATCACGGTACCTTCCCTGTACCCATAGAAAACAGGGGCTGAAACCATCTGCATTTTGCCAATTAGCTTATTCTTATTTGCCATGATGCTTTGTGTGGCTACCCTGAATATCTTCATGGATATTGCTTTAGTGCTCACAAACAGCACAACCTCCAAACGACACCACATGAAGCTGGTGGTCATATCTCTTAATCAGAGCCCCCAGAGCTACGAATGAACTAGTTCAAGATGACACATTAATGTCAGACCGTACCAACTGCCTATCAGTGCTTTGTCTTGCATCTGTTCACCTTTAACACTTATTGCTGTCTTGCCATGGTGGATGCAGCACACAGCTCCAAGAAACAGAGAAGGGAACCTCCTGGAGACCTGGACATTGTGCTCTAAATATATGGACATTTTGGTTTACATCTGAAACACTCTCTGCAGCACATTTAGCGGATCCTTTGATTTAGCCACAGTAGAGAGCTGTAGTGAAGGCAAGGAGGGAAAAAAAATCCTCTTACATAATCTTTTGAACTGAAAGAAACATATTCACAGCTGTATATCTTTCTGTACTTTGTATCATTCTCTGCAGTATCTTCTACACTGTATTATTCCATTACTCAACATATTTTGAAACTCTAGTTACATGAGTCTACGTCTTGGAGAAAGGCACAACCTTAGTGTGGTTTCTGCCCTCCAGGAATTTCAGAAATAAATCGGTAATAGTTGTACCTTATAAACTTGGTTCCTAATGCAGATTTTCAAATATTTTTTTTAATATGTTTATGGCTGTGTCTACTACTATTTCTGACCCTTGTAGCCAGTTCTTCATATTAATCAAATCTACTCTTAGCTTCTGCTTGTACTCGGTTATTGTTCTAATTTTTGCCCTCTTTTTGAGTTATGAGGCATCTATCTTTCTGTGTCCCTGAATACCATCTATTTGTAATTTTCTAGTAGGTTTCTCTTTAAAAGTTTCTTTCCTTTTACAAAGAGAAACTTATCTGATCATAATCAGACAATGTCAATTTATAAAATAAAATTCTACTGTATTGATGAGATATAGTCAAAAAAGGTATGCCAAAATATTTCTGGAGGATAAAGAAAAGTCTGGGAGGTATATGTTTGTATGTGTGAGAAATAAAAATTGCTCCTATTTTCGTAGTGTTTTGACTAACCTTAATAGTAACATTTAAATATAAGGGACAGGAAGATAGGCTTTGCAACGATCATTATACCTAGCCCACTCAAATGTCAAAAATTTGAGAGCTAGGTAGAATTTGCATGTTATGTGCCTTACGCTTCTTGGAGACTGATAGAAAGGCCAAAAAGAGAGAAATAAGACACTGAGTGAACCCATACATAGCTTCTTCTCATTAAAGTTGAAGAGTCACCATATTTATTAGCTGGCGCCATTAAAACAGTTTACCATTTTTAAGAAAAAGATTTTGAAGTTCTTGCATAAAGACTGAATATACTTAATAGTGAGATTTTCCTTCTATGGAACAGAAATCCAAAGTACGCATCCTTCTCTGTACCCCAGCATTTCTTCCTGAAATTGTGTTCTAAAACATTTGTCATAGTGTGACATAACTAGGAGAGGAAGATGTACCAGGCTGCATCAATATTTACTTTGGAAGGAACATCTGCAAACAGTAGTGTGTAGCCCTGCAATGCAACATTGCCACTGCTAATGACAGGCCATAGTCTTTGCACTGAGCTTGCAAGGCCTCGGGAGAGAGGCTGGACAGACATGCTGGGTCTGAACTTTTCTTGACCTGCCCACAGCTTTGTTTTACCTGGTTTAGCTTCCGCAGCAATTTCTCTAATTGACCATGTGTCTACAGTGTTTTTTGTTTAACTTGTGTGGTACAACATACACAGTTTTACATAGACAACAGTAACAAGCAGGGACTATGAAGAATTACTTACTTACATACATATGTGTATGTAAATACAACTACAAGCTTAGTGTGACAGCAAAGGACTTGAGAAGTGGACACAGGATGCAGTGCAGAGGGGTAAGGCATGGGATGATGCTGCCGCTAAATAACCCTGAATGGGTGCATATTACAGCAGAGGTGCTAACAAACCTTATCCAGAAGCTAGGATGTTCATATGCCCCACAGAATGAAAGAGACATGAAGCCACCCCAATAGTACCAGTCACCAAGGAAAGCCCATCAGAATTCCATAACAAAACAAACACGGGCCATTTCCTTAAAATACATAAATTCCATAGGGGAAATTCAGGCACACTTGTTGACAATTTTCCTACTCAGCTGACATAGAGACATTAGCTTGCCACTTACATTCTTAATGTATCACACATTTACCCTGTTATCAGAACTAAATTCCACATCCACCCCTGCACAGTCTGTTTTATAAGCATGAGTGCAAACAGCGTCTTGCATGATACAAATTGGTTTATGTGGGAACACATGGGTTACTATTGGTTACCATGCATTAAAAATGAAGTTAAACCAGAAGCATTGTTTAAAAAAAAAAAAAAACCAACACAAAATGGCTTAATTTTCACCATTTGCTTACACTCATTTTGTGAATGAGTTAGATTCACGATGAGTTAATTAAAGACATGTATCAAGCAACTATTTTCTGTTCATTCAGCTCTTTCTTTAAGATGGATTTCTAACTCGTGAACATTTCAGTAATGATACTTCCATGATGTGAAAGAAGCAAGTATTAAGAATATACTCAAAATAAACCTATACTGATGTGAAAGAAGCAAGAATTAAGAATAGACTTAAAATAAACCTATACTGGTTTCAAAATTATTTTTAACTGTCTCATTCAGGGTTATCTGATCCCCTTGGTTTACCAAAGATACAGCTACTACATTACTCATAAGTGAGATGGAAGTGTGATTACCAGCAATGCAATGTCATTTCCTAAAGGCACGGTTAGTGATTGTTTCCTCCTCCATAATAAGATGGTTGACCGTCAGGCATAGTCTTCACTAAACACAAATAATAAGGCACATTTATACACCTATTTATACTGTAAAAATAGTTTACACTTACATGCAACTATGATATAACTTGGCTTATCATAGCAAGTAAAAGGACACTAGTCCCTTAACTGGGGTAAGTAGTCAATGTTACTGACCCCCAGCCCAAAACTGAGAGCACCACATTATAGCGTTTTGCTGTGTACTGAGACATATAAGATGAGAATGAAAACACTCCCTGACAGGTTTAATTCTAGTGAGGATTTATATACTGTTTATCTTGAATTTTAAAGCTCACATCTGTAGACAAAAAAAAAGATATTCTAAATCTCGAAAAAATTCCCAGGAGGCTTAGTCAATAAGCAAAACTGCTGACATTTCTAGCACCTCACATGTTTGTTTTTAAACACTGACAGATAATGATGTGAAGATGACTACATCATGAATGAATGATTCCAGAAGTGACTTCCTTCTGGGTGAAATTACCATGCTGACAAAATATAGAAAAAAGTTGTGCAAGTATTCTGAAAAGTCATGAATATGAGTACTTCAAAGGTTATTACAGAACGAGAATATTTATTCTTTCATTTTTCAAATCTAACTGAGCAATAGGATTGGGTTTCTGAGCTCATGTTGTTTAAATAGATGACTGGAAGGCATCCATGTTTTCCTAATCTTACTCACTGAGAACAGAATTAAGCTTTTTCTCCTCACGTTAATCTATGGTGAGATCTTAGAGCAACCTTTTCTAAAAGCAATCTACCTTACTGGGGAAGAGAAATTACATGTAACAGTAACAGATGACAATTACATACAACAAAACACAGATGGAGAAAATGAAGAGAGCTCACACTAAAAAAGACCTAGTCGGATCCCATTTCAGTGGTGGCCATTAACTTAACTCCTTCTCTTGAGCTCTCCCAGCTATAGCGGAAATCTTCAAGAGCTGAGTAATAGCAACAGGCAGAAATCATGCCCCAAGTGCCTTAGATTTCACATGCAGAGATGCACAGACCTGTTCTAAGAGAAATGAAAAAAAGAGGAGACAAGGGGCTGAGAGAAGAAGGGAGAAAAGTGAAAAGAAGAGAAAGGTAAACCAAAACATAAACCTCTGAGGTTCATATAATTCCAAAGTTACACCTTTTACCATTAAATATATCCAGATAATTTCAAATAAAGTGGAAGATCAACTCAAGCTAACACTAGGATTCAGAAGAATATTTGAATTTATGTCTCTGCTTTCTGTCTAATGCTTTTCTTCACTTGACACTAAAAAGGGTAGCCGTAAATGCAGCAGAGATGTGTGAGTAGATTATATAACCTACAGTAAATGAAATGTAAGAAAACATATTTATGCAAAATTTAGCTCAAAAAATTTTGAAATAATCATCTTAAGTTATGGAGGCTTATCTGAATCATCTGATCACATCTTAGACTCCTCCAGAGATCTCATAAGTCTAAATGCTGCACTCCAAGCTCAGGCTGTTCAAAACGAATGATGTGTGCATGTTTCTACAATTATGTCTCATGCTCCTTACTGGCCACAAAGGCTTGTTTCATCCCTCTGAGTTTTGCTATCCTCCCTGGGGGTAGCATATATTTCCTCTCCCCGCTCACAGGTTTTATATTGTGGTGTAACTCAGTTTTGGTCAATTACATTGTCTGTTTTGTGAGATCTGAAGACGAAAATCCTTTATCCATTCATTTAACCCCTGTGCCTCAACTTCCTTCTGGAGAAACTGATTCTAGACCGGGTGTTACATTTCAGCTTTTAGTTCTTTGCCAAGACAGCCAGCAATGGTCCCTGTTTCTGGTCATTTTGATGACAATTTCTGGTAATTTTGACGACAAGTCTTCATAAGCCCAATTAATTGGTACTAGAAATATTTTTAAAAGGACATTAATCCTCATGGTCACTCACAACTTGAATCCCATCAGTTGTGCAGTTTTTCAGTACAGTGAGCTAGAAAATACAGTAAATACTACCAACCAGAAGTTTTATTGGTAGCACTCTCAATAAACATACTCCAAAGGGCTTTTTTAAAGTTCTCACAAACTTATAGGAGGGAAACAAGACTTAAACCAAGTTAATTTTCAACCTTTCCGTGTAAACACTTGCTGTAGCCACATTCAGCTGAATCTTCAAATATGGAAAATATATGCTTTAACTATAACTACAAAGGTCTAAAATTTATGATGTGATAAGATGCAGTAGCTAATGTGAGTGCAGTCCTTGGGGAAGATGTCAGATAAACCAGTCTGCTATGACTGACAGTTTTACACCAACTAATAACAAAACATTGTTGCCATGTAATATTTTAGAAATCTGTGAAGAAATTTAAGAATTGGACTGCTTTACCCAAAATGGCTGACAAGTTACCAGTGAGGGTACTGTGAGTTGCTGAATGACTAGGAGGCAGCCTGTAAAAACCACAGAATGATACTTAAGTGCTGTGTTGCCAGGTATCATCTCCTTCAGTGGAAAACAGTGTGAATGTTCACAGGAATCTGGCAGGCCTTTAAATCTGAACGTAGGCATGGTTTTCAGAAGTGGCTGACTGCTGGCAATCTAGGGCTTTCATGTACTCTGAAGATGCCTGAAAAGACACCTACTGGGAGTATTCTCCTATGTTAGCCTAGTAATTTCTGGGTCTTGAACACCTATTTTGAAACTTGCGTGTTCCCTACTTTACCTCAGTGTTTCAGCTGTAGTAATTTATTTATGATAACTGTAGTAATATTTTAATAATTTTTTTCTTGCAAACTTCAGTACCTCTGTGACTTAGGAATAACAAAAAACCTCAGCTTTGTTTTTAGGCAGCGATCATTTCATGACAGGTTTTTAAATACTTTACAAAAATTAAGTAGTTTATGGAATTATAGTTGTAGCAGTTACCCAGGAAATAAACTCTCTTCTAGGTGACCTACCTAAAACGCAATCTAGCCAAAACATTAAGTAGAGGTAAAAAGTATTTTCTTTCTCAGCCTCCCTCACTACATGACTGGTGGCCAACATACCACCATGCAGCTAATACTTCCTAGTGGGCAAGTCTGAAACAAGATTTTCTGAAACCACTGCTAATCTATTATTTCAGGCTCCTCTGGGACAAAGCTTGATCCAGGTACCAGAACTGCAGTCTCACCAGCACCAGAACTCTAGTTGGAGGGATCAGGACAAGACACTTCCTCTGTGATGTCTTAGCACAAATGTCTGAACACAGTCTCCATTTCCTTTCATGAAACTCGTGATTGGATCGCCCCCTCTCTAAGCAAATCAGTATTCTGAGTTTCCATGTCTGACGTGGGAATCAACATGGGACGAGATTAATCTTCATATTACATTATTTACAATCCTGAGAAAAGTGAGGGTTGGGTATTTTGATGAACACAATCATAAAAGAGAAAATAGGTACCATATTTATGGTGAAGATAGGAGCATGGTCAACCTTAGAATTTAAACTATTTAACAGCATTAGGATTTACACAATACAAATGGACAGAATAGAAGCATGAACATGGAGAGAGAATTCAGCACAGAGATTTGTGAAAACATTTATTATATGAACTGAGATAGCTTCACTTAAAATATGATTGGCAGTCAAGAATACAGATAGTTAGATTTCTGCAGACACTGTAATCTCCTGCAAATACCTTATTTTCTACATACTCATGTCACATCTGCATACATCATCTCTGTATCCACAGTGGGAACTTGGAATACTCCTTCCCTCACAGTGATCATATTATCATCATGAATAATAATAGAACAGTTTAGGTTGGAATGGACCTTAAAGACCATCTAGTTCCAACCCCCCTGCCATGGGCAGGGACACCTTCCACTAGACCAGGTTGCTCAAAGCCTCATCCAGCCTGGCCTTGAAGACAGCCAGATAGAGCATGTATGAACTGTAGATGGGGAAAATCTTTTATGCACATCAGAGAATGAATTTAACTTGACTATTCATTAAGTTAAATAGTGCTGTTAAGTAAAATAGCAGGCCTTGTTTCAGTTCTTCCCTGAGAGGTGGAAAAATATTGGTGGAAGACTTTATGTGTGAGTAGTTTATTAAATCTTTGCTGTAGGGTCTGTAGCTTCTATAACCTACTTGATATGAAAGATGAAGTTGGGCATATTTTTTGGACAAATTTTAATTAAAGTTAAACTAATTAGTTGTTGGCTATTCAGTACTGCTACAGGTCTTTTTCTTTAGGCACTTTAAGGGTACTCTGCTTGTAAACAGCAATGCAATAGCAGGCAGATTCCAGCAGGGGTAATTGACTCGTGTGAAGTTTCTTAATAGAACACTTATAAATAGTTAAAATTCATTCTCTATATTTCAAAAACTTAAAGGACAAAGCCACAGCAGCTACAAACTGGCATCTGTTAATTAAAGTCACTGGTATTATAGAGATTTTCACCATATAGATAAATGACCTCACATCTGAATGTTGAAAGACTCAACAGTCATGGAATGTTTTTGCATCATTTCCCTACTACTACTTGTAACAAGTGTAAATTCATGTTCCTGTGGATTAGGAAATGTTTACCTTATTTCAAAGGGATATCCTTTGTGAGTTACGGCTTCACTAATGATATAAGATGTGCCCAATCTGTCCCTCAGTTTAGACTGAAAAATTATTACTGCTGCCTGTGAGTTTAAATAATGTATACTGTATCTTTACCAACATATGGTAGTGTCTTTCCAAGAAATGCTACATATGATTCTTCTGGAAGTTACATTAGACTGTCTGAGATATAGAGATACCATGGAACCGCAAAGAGATCATCAAAAGTTATAATGTTGACTTTATGTCAGCAATTAACAAAAACACATTAGTTTTGCAAGAGATAATCCACCCCTTGTTTTGAACTAAAGAATTTAAGCCAAAGGGCTTGAAAGGATAATAATGTAAGGCAGCTAAATACTATTAATATCATTATTTGTTAAATTTTACTAAAGTGATCATCACTTTTATGTAGGTATCAATCTTATTCCCATGGAAATTGAAGTCAAAAAAAAAAAAAAAGAAATCATGCTGAAGATACCCAGACTGTAATGTGAACTTCCATGGTTTTGGACTGCTAAGAGAATAGTGTATTAGCACTTTAAAGAAACCTTTGACTAATGGGCTCTGCTGTGTCTTCTGGACAAGGTTCAATAAAGATGATGGAAAAAAATTATTTTCCTAACACATCAGTGATTTCTCAGCAGAGATATTCTCTGGGACTGATTGAACTAATCTACTGTTTCAACATATTTTCAGTACAAAAATAATACCTTCAATGCTAAGTTGTCTGTAAGAGGGGCTATGCCAATGAAACAGAGCATCTTTTTATTAGTTCTTTATCCCTTGGTTGGTGACCCCAGTTCTGCCTGCAGTAGGTTTCTCTACCCAGAGGTTACACTTGCTCCATAAATGATTAAATGTTGCCCAGATGCTAGTGCAAAAACTAGCACCTTTATGGATGATGTGCAGTAGCAACAACATGGAGAATCCAGCCCTGAACTCTTTGTGTAAGCTCAGTTTTCACTAAAGTTACACCTCACCGATAAGCGCCTGAATAAGCTATATAAATGTTGTAAAGCAAGTAACAGCTTCTTAAACACAAAATTAGGATTACTACGTCTACTTTATAGTGAGGAAGATAAGAAACATGTGTTAAAATTCTTTTTAGCTCCCGCCACGGCAAAAACCTCAGTGGCAGAATGTGGTTTGTATGCAGCTGTAGGAGGAGATACCAGTCCATAGATCTTTTCACATTTTATCAAAAAATTGATGAAGTATGACTGAATATTGTGCTGCCATTCCCCCCACAAACATGTCTGTAGTCCAAATTAATGCACTTTCTGATCTAAATTAATAAATACTTCTTACCAAGTAGTGATTTGTGCCCTCTATCTACTATGTGAAGACTTATTTCAAGAAATTTGACACATACAGAGAGACTCCTGAATGTTAGGCTATACACATTTATATATCCGTAAGTATCACGCAGGCTTAGCTGGCAAACTGAACAGGGATTAGACCAAATGACCTGCAAAAGTGCTTTCTAACTCTGATTATTCTAAATTTCAAAATTCAAGTTTGGGTTTTTACCCCCTAAAGCCACCTTTTATCCAAGTAAGGAAACTGTCTTGCACACATCGTGCAATGACACTGATGGCAGAAGTCAGAATTCCTCAAACAGTGAGATTTTTTATCAGTGTCCAGAACATTAACTTTCAAAAATTGTACTGTAATTTGCAAATAGGTAGATATGTGTTTCATTGCATACCTGTATTACTAGATTTGAAATTTTTAACAGTCATAAAAATAAAAACAGATTTCGGTATGTATTTGGGTATAATCTGGGCTTTATCTAATTTGTTCTGGACATTACAAGCACTTGCAAAATTTAGGCGATACAATCAGAAGGACTGATCTGAAAATCTTATGGAGATGAAAGGGGCTTTGTCATTATAACTTTCATTAGTATAAATGGCATTGGATAGCTAAAGCCCTGCTCATCTGGATAGAGATGCACCTCTGACTGTCCTGGCTGGTACGCAGTTTTACACAGACTTGTAGACAACTGGATACCCATGCTAACTTATGAACCACTTGGAATTCAGATAAAAGCTGGAATTCAGTGGTGTTTTACCCTATTTATACTGGCTGCATTCCCTCTCCTCACTCTATCACACTAACTTCATAAAACTTTTGCAGGGTTTTTGAGACTGGAATGCCAAAATAGTTTGAAATGGCAGATGAGCAGAAAAATAGTTGTTTCTTTCCTAGAAATAATTACCAAGAGAAAATGGAAATTTTAGTGTCTGCAGGCTGCCATTCAATGAGGTTGTTCCAGATTTCAGACAAGTCCTTGAAAAATACACGTTTTCATCTTCTAATCTTGTGCTGTCCAGTACACCACACTAGACTAACTAGCTGTTTGACTTTTGAAGCTTTCTCATCACATTAGTATTCAGGAACATGTTGCCTTTTGATTTACTTTTTCTTTTCCATTCAGAAAAACTATTCTTTTTGGAGAATGGATGTTTAAATAGGTTATAAAACAGGGGTATGGCTTTTTATACACAAAGTTAGGCTTTTTTTCCTTCACTTTGCACAGACTGAAAACATATAATCTAGTGCCGTCTGTTTGCAAAGATTTCTTTTTCTCCAGGAGGGAGAACCTTGCTTCAGTTGCATTCCTTTGAATTATAATTAGAGCTTTGAAGTCCAGACAGCTGAGTAAACAAATTTCCTCCACCAATTTAATTATCCTGGCCTATTTGTCAGTACCAGCAGAATACCATATAGCATATTTCCAATTAAATCTCCACTTTATATTGCCAGTAAAACGCTACAGGTTCAGGTCTGTGCAGCCAAAAGAGATAATGTTGGGTTGCCTATTCTTGACTTGGGAAGCTGAATCTCCCAGATGCATGTCACTGGCACGGGGAGGGTTAGGTGGGTGCCTGAAGGCTGCAGGCAGTGGTACTCGGTACATGTAATGAAGGCATAAATGAAACTTCCCCAGCAGCTTCCAAGCTCAATGCAATGCAATGCAAGACCATCTCTCTTGTGCATGCTATTAATCCTAGTGGCCACAGCCCTATGTGCAGTCTCAGTCTGCTTCAAATTTCACTGTACCTTCAGCACCTTCTGGGAAGCAGTCTTATGCGGAGATGGATAGAGGAGCTGTGGCTCGCTTCTGTTAGGATGTACCCATACGGAAGAAAGAGGCTAAAGCACAGTTAAGCTGTATTTGTGCAGTTGTTTTACAGCTCCCAAGTGCCCAAGACAGGGAAAGCCTTCAGGTCATACACTCAGGGTAGCTATAAGCAGGAGGCAGCAGGATAGCACTGTAGGGAGGAGGGAAAAGACCTCAGCTGGGCAAAGATCTGCGTTAACAGAATGGCTCTCTGGGACTTTGGGACTACTTCACTAGTTCTAGAAGGCCTAGCCCTTCTCTACTGCACACATGACCATGATCAGCTGTGTCTGTTTTCAGTCTCATGTGCCATGAGTTCCAACCCCCATGAGAATCTAATTTTCTGTGCTCTTCCTCACCTCTCTACAGATTCTGGCTGAAACAGGAAATTAATTAAATTTCTGCTTTTGACCCATTTGTATCCAAACTCCACCCACTAGCTTAACACATCTATCATATCATTAAGATATTTCATATGCAGCAGTGTTCAAACTTTCTTCCGGAAGCAGGTCAGGAAAGAAGAGCACTGGCATATTATGCAAAAAAAACTTAAGAGTTGCCTAGCACCATTCAGCTGATTACCACTGACATTCTGAAATGAAGCATCTGATGACATCACATCCTAAAGTAGTTTATATGTTCTTCAGAACTTGATGCACAGATTTTAAGAAAACCAAACATCCATTAAGGCTAGTCTACACTTTTCTGATTCTAAACTTGCCCTTTTTACTGTGCTAACCAAGTTGAATTATACTACATCTGCTATCATCCTACTCAGTAGCAGGAGAAAAAGTGGTAGGCAGACTTTTTATCCTTTCTGGGTTCTGCTTAGCAAAAGTGAAAATGAAAACCCTTGGCAAAAATTTGTGCGGAATCTTCCAAATGCACAATAAGCTTCAGCTCATCAGAGTGGAGAAAAGCTGTGTGACAGTTTGTTTGAATGAATCTAATAATTGGTCTTCTCAGTAATGTGTTGCATCAAATTGTTCTTTCAGAGAGAAGTAATGTAACAACACTGTGTACATACCAAGTGTTATTTTGGTGGAGAGTTGTGTAAGCTAAGTGACAGTTAGATTTGTTTCATAACAGGTCCTACCTGGATCAGTAAGAGTAAAAAATAGGTATGCCAAAGGTGATAAGAACTGATGTTCCTTCAAAATTGACAGAATATGATCTCAGCTGAACTAAAAGAAAATGTAGCTAAAGTGGATTGCAACCTCAACTGTTTTGTGGCACTTTGACTGTGTGTCTCCTTTTATAAAGCAGGTGGTGTTTATTCAGTGTTTTGTACAGTGCTATTAAAATCTGAATTATGCGTGTATTGTCTCCAGAGATTGCCTAAAAATTCATATTTTTCAAGGATCTCCATTTTTTCTATTTTTTATCAGTTCCACCCAAAAGGGAGATGATGATTATGAAGATTACACGTCAAATAAGACTTGGGTTTTGACTCCTAAAGTCCACGAGAGTGATGTCACTCTTATTTTAAATGGCTTGCTAGAAGGATATGACAACAAGTTAAGACCTGATATAGGAGGTATGTCGGTTTTCTTTTTAGACCACTTTTGATTAAGCGGTGATGAGAAAGAATTTTCATACCACATTATGCTACTCAGGAAGCAAAATACATTCAAAGTAGTTATGGAAATAAAATACAATATAGTTAAACATCAGTGTCATGAAAAGTAGTCATGATTTTGGAAGCTGACATAAATTAAGACTGCCAAATCTATCCTGAGACATCTAATAAGTCTGTTGTGATTTGCTGAATCAGGCTGCCTGTAATGATGCATCTACATAGGAAGTTAAGAATTTAACTTTTGGGGAATGAAAAAGCAACTTACATCTTCTTTGTATATCTAAGCAAGGTGTTAGGGAATCTCAAATAATGCATTTGAGAATGCATTATTGCAATGAAAAGGAGACTGAAATGAGAGTGATGCAGCCTCACCCTTGCTTGATGTGATGGACGCAGACAAAGCCCCTAGCAGCAGCAGGTCTGCACCGATGGATGCGGCATGGGCCCTCATTTGCACAGCAGGGCAAAAAGTAACTGGGGAATGGGGCAGAGAGGAAGAGATTCACAAAAGAAAACTGCAGCCAAGTAAGGCCAACCTCTCTAGACTTCTCTCACAACCAGTATAAGTATATAGATCCAAGCTTGGACTGGTAATGGAAGTATTATTTGAAGTGAAACACCTTTTGCAGGAATCTTCCTCTCCACTGATTACTGAAGGAGCTCAAAGAGATAAACCACCCTGACTTGCTGAAAGTCAGCGTGAGAAGGCCCCATAAGTGCAGAGAACAGGCAGACAATACCCCTATAGAAGAGGATACAGAAATAGTAAGATTATAGAAGAACACAAAGCAAATTCATGGATGAGGCAGAGGAAAGCAGAAAGGTTAATGAAGGAAGCTGTTTCTAACAAGTTTATAAAGGCTTATAAACTAAGGAATTTTTCACAGTGAGAGATGAGTATTTAACCTTCGATGTATGTATATAATGTAAACTAGCAGAGGAACCTATCTTATTCTCCCAATACAAGACATTAGAGAACAGAAAGGAATTAAGCATTCATAAAAGCATGTGGGAAAAAACAATCATGATTTAATCAAGATGTATAAGAAAAATAAAGCTACAACACAATAATTAAAAAAAGTAAAAGTTTTTAATTCCTGTTTTAAAGCCTTGAGCATTAATTTTGCTTTGGGCTCATGAAATTGTTACTTACCTACAGCCATCTCTGCAGGCAACAGCAGTCATGTCACATCTGGCATTATAATGTAAAACGAGCAATGCAAAACATCATAAGAAGAATAAATTTGCTTTTGCTGATAGTGTTTTGTCAGATGTGTTGCTGTGACCTGACACCAAATATACATACTCTCAGTCAGATATGACTCCTTCTGAGATAATGATGCTCGTTTCAGTATTTGTTCTTATACCATAAGTGAATTTGGTCTGACAGAATAAATGACATAAGAATTTGTCTCAAAGTGGCTCCAACTAATTTCAAACTGGAGACATCGCTACAAATCTTTATTTATTGTGTACACACATTTAAGTGTTAGGCAGCCATAGTCAGACAAGAGAAGTACTGTAATTTTTACTTGTGTTTGACTTTCATGCACTTGATTTTGACTTTCATTCATGTTACCTATTCTTTTTACTTCTCTTACAGTTAAACCGACAATAATTCACACTGACATGTACGTAAACAGCATTGGGCCTGTGAATGCTATCAATATGGTAGGTAAATGAATCCCAGTTTTCCTACAGTGTTCACTTTGTTACAAAGCCTCCATCATTTCTGACATTACAAGTTTTCCATCAGTTTTATGTTGTGTTATACCTATTTTTTTAAATGTCACTTATTATGGATTAAGAACTGTATGAGCTATGAACCTCTACAAGACTGGGAAACTGAGCTCTATGGTGAAAAAAAAATTAAAATAATAGTTTAACATATCTTCACCCTTCTATATACTCTACTTTCAAGTGCTTTGTGGCAATAACCGCTGTAAAACTGAATTTCCAGATTGCTACAAAATAAGGAAAACCATTCACCAGTGACATTGCAACTCTTACTACCAAAAGAGAAAAAGAAAAAAGCCTAGATCCTCTCTCCTCTCCTCTTTTTTAAGTTCTTAGAGAAAAATTTAATTATATCTTTGTACAGGTGAGGGAAAGTGCTCTAGCTCAGCACAGTGTCTACTTCATTCTTGTAGTTTTCATTGTAGAAAGAGATCTCAGGTTGTTCTTTTCCATTCCGTAATTCCCTTTACAGCTTCTGGCTGCCCTGTGGTACCAGGGAAAGTGAGACTTCACCATTTCTGATATTAACTAGGGACCACAGGCAATGAAGGTAGCCAAGTCAGCTCAATTTTTTTCTCTCCTAGATCCAAAGGAATAAGTAATTGTTGTCTGACTTGACAGGCATAGGTTGAGGTGTGGAAACACAGAAGCAGAAAGGTACATATACCACTCAATTGCCCCTTAGTTTCATCTGTCAGTGAGAAAAAAACAGAATAAATTGTTTTTAAACACTAATCTTTGGTAAACATTGCCCTCAAAAATTGACAACAAATTGTTTTTACCAGTTCTAACCATTACAAACCATAATTGTTTGTACCATCTTCTGTAGGGCACATTTTTTTCATGTGAAATTAAAGAAAGCATATCAGGAGTTATGTGAAATGCTGAGTGCTGTGTTTTCATCAGTATTTCTGGTTAACACAACAGGAATATACAATTGATATATTTTTCGCCCAAACGTGGTATGACAGACGTCTGAAATTCAACAGCACTATAAAAGTGCTCAGATTAAACAGCAACATGGTTGGGAAGATTTGGATACCAGATACATTTTTCCGAAATTCCAAGAAGGCTGATGCGCATTGGATAACAACTCCTAATAGGATGCTCAGGATCTGGAATGACGGCAGAGTTTTGTACACATTGAGGTATTTATACCTGACTTTAATTTTAGTTTCTTGAGGAAAAGACAAAGAGAAAAATCCTGTGGATTCAGGTCATTTGACATTAACCTAAAGAAACATGCTTCCCCTCCCCCCCCATTTACGTATGCATACAACCCTAAGAAAGGACATATTTAGAAAATATTACTTGCATGCAATTTATTTTATATTTGCACAGTAAAGGGTTTTATTCCTTCTTACAGATTGTACTGTTTTGCTGCACGATAATCACGTTCATATACTAACATGATTATAAGCATAGTTATAGTAATTCATTTCCAGGTAATGTTTTATTGTTTGCCACTGGTTTGTCCATATTGCCTGTTACCTTTTTATAGTGTTAAACCAATAAATTCAAAATATACTTGAATTAAATAGATGGTCTAAAAGGAGGTATTATACACGTGAAAGGCTCCTTATTCTGAGTTGATTACAATTTACCTCTGTGAAGCTCTACCCTGCAAAAGCATTTAATTGCTCAAATATGAAAATAAGGATTATGATTTAAGTGTTGGTCATTTAAGGATCAAATCCAAAATCCAAAAATATGCTCTGTTCCATTAAAAATTTCAGCAATTTGAACTTGATATGCTCATCTCCAGATTTCTGTCACTGTATAGCTTTTCTTTTAAGACAGATTACATTTATAAACCATCTTTTCAACAATTCAGTTATGCATATACCTACATTTAATTGAAACATATGTAATATTTAACTCAAATATCATATCCCCAGTGACAAGATACTTCCTAAATTTGAAAATCCTAAGGTGGTTTTTTTTTCTTACATGTGATGTAATACTTGGTTCTATATATAAAGGAGATAAAGGCAACATTTGTTGAAGAGAACTTCTGATTTAAAATGAGAATACACAAACAAACATGTTAGAGATAAGACCCTCTGAACTCTAGACTGCATTTTTTTTAGTGTTTGTGGGGTTTTTTTCTACTGTTGTTTTATTTGGTGCCAGAAATAAAGTTTTTAAGAAATGTACACTCATTATAACTTTAAAGACTAGACCGGAAGCTTTGGTTAAGACAACCTTTTAACGTTGCAACTGTCTGAATAACAAAAAAGGAGTTCTATTTCATAGTTATTTAACATTCATTACACATTACATTGCTAGAGGAGATAAGAGAACGATCAGAATTGAAATCCAGTGCAAATCAAAGTCAGTCTCATAAAGAAGACCCTAAATCCACTTTTGAAATGTTAAATGTGTACTTAGCAACACCACTGTCTCTTCAATTTGTTAATTTCTCTTCAAACTCCTCAGTTTCTCTCATTAGAAAGAGACGTGTCTAACAGAAGTTTGAAAGAGTTAACTGTTATTAACGTGTACTTAGTTGCTCTAGTGAGTCACAGCAAGACCCAGTACGGATTCAACCTGGATTAATCCAGAAGTGAAACATGCTAGTATCATCACAGATCTGGAGTTCTGTTCTGAAGAGAAGAGGGCTCTGCAAGAGCTGGTTCATTTTCTCCTTTTCCTTTTTCACACTCTCACACACACACACACACCCCACCACCACCCTTCCTCCTTTCCAAAGTCCACATATCCTGCAGCTCATGGCCCAGGGTTATGTATACGCTAGCAACGATTACAAGCCTGATTGAAAAATGGTGGAGTTTTTAGCAGGCACATCAGAGGATACATCTTACCTTATTATGCATTTCTAAAAGTACATGTCTCTACCTGATCAATAGCACCTGCACCAACTGAGTTATCATGGAGACTCTGCTAATATTCAGTAGAGAGAAACACCTTTCAAGTACATACTTCTTTAATTTAAATGTCTTATTTTGGAATGATATTAAGTACATCCTCAAAGTGTCTTTCCACTAGTGATGAAGTAGTCTACATGGCTGTCTTGGATGCAGATGTCTAAATTTGGACTCACATCCATCATTTCTGAAATAGAATTTTTGTCACATAAAATACATTTCTCTAGTGCATTATGGCATGTTGTGACACAGAGATTTTTCACTGCTCATAAAATGACCTGTATAACTACTTATGGATTTGTCAGTCATGAGTAATGCTGCCATTTCAAAAGTATAGGAACAGCACTTTAATAGCTTATACTACTAAACAGTCCAGAAAGCAGATGATCAGGACCTATATAATAAAAAAAAAAAAAAAAACAACAAAAACACCAAAAAAAAACAAACAAAAAAAACCCACCACTGAAACACTGCTTATCAGTGACTCTGATATGTTCCCATGTCAGGAATATCCACATTAATACATACAAATCAATAGTTTACTTTTGCTTTTATATATACATATATATACACACACATTACATATTTGCATATTTTGTAGTCAGGTTCCATATTAGTAAGAATCTGGTTTAGCTTGCCATGATGTAGCCTTCAGGACAAACTTCACAAGTGCGTTCGGTATATCCCGATCTCTTTCTCCTCAGGCTGACAATTGATGCTGAGTGTCAGCTACAGTTACACAACTTCCCAATGGATGCCCATTCCTGCCCCCTGGAATTTTCAAGCTGTAAGTAGCATGCTTTAGAAATATCCTTTTTCTGACCCACACTGAATCACTTAATTATAAATTTATATTTACATACTTAAGAGTCAGTGAGAGTTATGTTCTTAACTAGACATAGCCCTAGGTTGTTCACTTTCATTTTGACCTTATTTTCAAGAACATGAACCATATCTGTTCACAAATATCATTGAGGAATGCTGTGTAAAATATAATACAATTTCTGGGACCTATGTGATTTATTCATGCTCATGTCTGAGCACAACAGTAGAAAAGTTTACTTTCCGCATCAAAGTCTCAGGACCTGATACTTTCTGCACGTGAGTGTTCAACTATTGCAAGGGTTGGAATCAAGAGTTTGACATTTTGCAGTCAGGTTAAGGTGTAAATTCCTGGTCCAGGTGCAGACTTTTTAGCCATAATTGAAAGATGGGCAAAAGTGCATCCTATTGAGTCCACAGAAGTGGAAAACTCATGTCTGAAAAATTTATCTCAAGTGTCATTTTAATGTATAATAAATAAAATAAAATGTGACATTAAGTGAAAGGCACTTGTAACTAACTTGAGAAAAATGTATCTATAATTTACTTGTACTATGCTTCACCAGTTTCTTCCAGAAATAGAAAATAGTATTTTTACTCCCCAAAGTACACTAAAATCCTAGCAATGTCTATGAAACAAAGCATTCTGTATTTTCCATTGCAATAAGATGGCTACCCAAGAGAAGAGATCATTTACCAATGGAAGCGAAGCTCAGTGGAGGTGGGGGACACCAGGTCCTGGAGGCTATACCAGTTCTCCTTTACAGGATTAAGAAATACAACTGAGGTGGTGAAGACTACTTCAGGTAAGACAACTGCTCTGTTAACCTTCAGATTCATTTAGGATTTTATTAACAGAAAGAAAAACTGGAAAGATAATATTTAAATGCCTATATAACCATCCAGACTTTAGTATTTCTGAACTCCTCACAGAAGAGAAATAATTTGTGGTCTACTGTCCATTATTGCCCTCCAAAAAATACCTAGAAATGTAAGGAGAAAGCCACTGCTACAAGGGGTGGGTGAAAACCTTCTATCCTGCTTCAGAGTAGAAAATAGAACAGCTGAGCTACTAAATGATAATCTAATCCCGATCTGAATATTTTATTATCCCCTTCCAACATCCAGAAGTAGAAAGTAGGCCTGCACAGAAATGAAATTCAAGTCCCAACCTCTTTACTACAGCAGCTCCAAGTTTATTTTGTTCCTTAAAACAGGATACACTGAACTGTCATTAAACAGAACAACCTTACAAATCTGAGTCCCCGATGATTTTCCTCCATATTTCTATCTCCTTGGAAACAAGTAATGGAATTTAAAATGCTAAATGAGGAAGTTCTCAGCATTTAATAAAAATAGCAATTTTAACCCTACTAACTAAGCAGGAAAATACAATATTCTGGATATATATTATTGTTCTATTTCTCAGTGGAAAGAAAATCAGTGGATATGAGAAAGGATGTAAAGAGGAATTGCATATTAATATTCTGGTGTGTGCATGTTATCATTTGTCTTTGATTTCTTACTTTCAAAAAGAACAGTGAAATGAAAGCAGTTTTTTCCTCTTCAGGTTGCTTTTGATTTTTATTTCATTTTATTGTTTGGCAAATTTATTTACTTAAATTCAGACATCTGTATTAATTCTGACTTCATAAATATCCCTATCCATTTTCTTTCTAAAAGGTCAGCATAGCTGTTCCATTCAAAAGGACAGTGAGATGCTAGAGCTGAGAGCAGCCTGCTGTGCATTATACTGGAGTGCAAACAGAAGGGTTGAGAATTAATTCAAGTCCCAGCTCCTGACTCACTGGACATGAAGCACCAGTGACATGTTTAGTGTCACAAGCAGGGCAGAAAAGGAAGGAAGCCTCCCAGCTATAGTCACCTGTGCCTTCTGGCATCTTCTGCCATTTTAGCTGAGGGAGGTATTTAGTAAGCTATCCAAGAAAGTATTTGACCTTCCGCATTTTCCCAGAAAAATAAAATTGAAGGTGCAAAAGAGGACCAAGAGAGCAATGTGTGTCCAAGCCACAGCTGCTAAGACCCATCATTACACATCACATGGTGGAATTGTAAAAATGCAAACAGCAATACATCTCACCTCAGACTGCTCCTGCAACAGGCAAAGCACAAAAGGCAGCAGGGTACCCAAAATGTGGTCTAAGCTCTTATCTCGCCCAGGTTGAAAATCAACCTTATTACAGCCTAATTCAAGTTTCTTCTATTATTTTTCTTTCCTATTCTGCTTGATCCATTCACAAGCTTTTTTTTTGGACAAAGACAGAAAGTAAAAAAATCTTAACATGCCACAAGCTTCAGATCCACTGTTGCAACACATCTTGAACCGGTGAATCAAAAGCACTCTCTAATGTTCTGGTTAACGTGAGGAAAGTGCATACTGTGAAACAAACAGTACAACATAGAATGCAAAAAAAACCTTTCCCATGTAAAGAAATTTTTTTTTTTTTTTTGGGGGTCACAGGATAGCTGTTCCAACTTGTATTACTCAGCTGGACTACCACCATAATGTTGCATCAGCAGTTTTTAATACGACAACAAACACAAACCCTTTTAATTTGGTTTTTTTAAAGTAAAGTAATTAGCAGCTAGCATGCACTTTAACACAGCAAAGAGTCATTCTAGTCATCACTCGATTCCTAAGAAGGAATGCCTGTGAAAGCTACTCAGCCTACTGAGCTGCTTTTCAAAGACCTGCTGAGTACAAAACATGGAAAAATGTTCTGTGTATATATTTCTTCTGCTGCAGTTATTTAGGTTTGATTTTCCTTGCTCCTCTTTGTTTTATGACCACAGATAGGTAAGAAAATTGGATTTGATTTTCATCGAGGTGAAATATTCAAATAATTAGAAGGTGGGAAAAAAACCCCAAGGGAATAGGAATTGTCATGATTCTGGTCTACCACGTACAAATATTTTGCCAAAGCTGGCAGACCCTAAAGAGTGTTCATTGCTTACCTAAGTGCCTTATTAGCATGTTGGGATCTACAATAAGTCTAATATTACTTAAAATAGGTTAACTGAAAGGGTCAGATAACAGAATTATATACTCTACCTTTACTCTCTCTTACATACACACATTTACAACAGAGTATTCCTAAAAGAAAAACATTCCAAGATTACAGATTTATTAGAAACCTATGTGCAGCCTGAGTACACAAGTAGAATTGAACATCCATATAGACAAAATAAATCTTGAGACTTTATTCAACTAATTGCAGTGCTGAGTATAACAGAATTTAGGTACAAACTAGTGACAATACCACTGCCAACGCTTTAGTGGTGACATGAGTTGAACTACAATGGAGGTGGCAATGGAAAGATTAATGAGAGGTTGGAAAGAGGTGTATACTGGAATATTACAAACCATCATGTCTCTCTTATCTGAAATGAGTCATCCTGAATTATCAGTTTGTTTCTCTCCAAACTGAACATCCACATGTGCCTCTAAATTTTTTTGAACATCACAGACCAAGCAGTGACTTAGCTCATAGAATCCACTGTCCATTAATAGCAAGGACTGTCAAGAAAAGTTAACTCTCAATCTTCAGCCCTGTGAACGTAACATCAGAATGACTAAATAGCCTATACTTATAATAATAAATTACCTTTTGGGTTGTATTTGGTATTCCCCCCACACCCCCCGCCAACCAATACAGTGTAAACAGCAGTGGTTTAGTTCAGATTATTTGAAATAACGTGCATGTTAAGACATAATACCATCTGAGCTATTACAGTTAATCTCACACACTTATAAACTGAAGTGGATTTAAGACCTATTGTATTACTGAACTATGTCTATAATCACAGCTCCAACAGTGCATACCCTGGACATTTATTAAGAAACTACCAAAGAATCAGATTTACAAAATCCTACCTCAAATCTAATGCTGAGGTTGCACAGCAAATCCAGTTGCTTTACTGACATGTTCAGAGTTCATATTATACTTACACTGTCTTTAGTTATTTAAAGGTGTGTGATTTATTAGACATACGGTCTATACATGGGACAAATGTAAAACTAGCTGGTAAATGTGGCAGAAAGTGGACACAGCATAAAAAAAAGAAGATATCACAAAATAAGCAGCAATAATAAAAAGAAAAAAATGACTGCTCTAGCTCAGGACATACTTCTCCATCCTGCATATTGTCTTAGTACTGCAAAACCATTTAATTCAAATGAATGTCAGCTCTTTTTTGCTTTAAAAAGTATTTTCTATCTAATTTCTGACCTTCAACATTCACTGTGGATTAAAATAAGAAACAAGTTGAGAAAGTGCAGTAAGTCCACCACTTGCGAATCATGTGAGTAAATGTTGCTGTTCTTCACTTTTTTTGATATTGAAATATTAGAGTTTAGTCAGAATCGCATTACAGAACAAAAAGTGCTTATTGCTTAGGAGAAACTTCACTGAAGTTTTTTTAGAGAACTCTCTCAACTCAGATCTGACTAGGAAAAGAAGAGCTTTATTTTACGAATTGTTACTGCAATGTAACAAATGATAGAGAAGTATAACATGAGCAAAATATAACACACAAGTGGATGACACCGATCAGGGATGAGTTGAACTTTGGGAACAGGAAAACAGGAATATTCCAAAATTTGTACTTATTTACATTAAATGAAGAGTGAAAGATGGTAGGAAGGAAACAATCACATGCACAAATATAAAGAGGCCAGTAGCTGTGCAAAAAAATTCTAAGGGGGTGTATTAGTCCACAAAGACAGAGAATGTGATATTTTTTCTAAGAACACCTTTTCTGAGACACATTACTCAGTGTTGTGTGTAAACTTGGGGGAAATATTCACTGTTCTACTCTGTCTAAAACTGATTTCAAATGGTTGCTGCATTCTGCTTGACTAAAAAAAAAAGTTCACTTTTAAGTGCAAGATTTTAAGAAAGAAGAATGCAGGAGAGTGTAATAAGTAAAAGGTATAGAAAACATGACCTGTGGAAATGTTTGGATTTCTGGAAGAAAATTCAATCGGTGATCAAAGAAGTAAAACAAACATACTGCTTTCAAACTATAACAATAATCAGCACTGGCACCTACCATGTAGGGAGATTGTAGAAAACCTAAAATCAGAGGTTGTGAAATCATACCTCAGACCAGGAAGAAAGGACTAGCTTATATCTTGAAATTCTCTCCATAAATATTTTTATGAATTTCATTAATTTACTAGACAAACTGCATTTCTACTCACTAGTCCAGTGGTTTGGAATGTACAAAGTACTATACAATGCCAAACAGTGTGTGAATATGTAATTATTCATGACAGATAGAGCTTCTTGTATTCCCAGTTAATTTCTGTGACTGGGTAGGTCTTTTTTTAGACCAGGCATTATCTACTGCTTATTCCCAGAGCCTGTCCTGAATTTAATTCAGATACAAAGGTATTATAAGACTAATCACTAAATAGCAATTCAACAAGCTGTGCAGGATCCGCGTGACTGATGAGCCAATAACTGTAAATTCCTTTTTATTTTCATCCTGTTCTGTGTTTTACAGAGCTAATCAGAGCTATGCAGTAGAGAGAGTATTGCTCATCATTGATAAACAGTGTCAAATTGGTAATTAAATATTTATCTTGCTATGCATCTATTAAGCAGCATAAATAGATCTGGTTCTGGTCTCTGTTTTATCAGAAAAATGTGGTGAAGGCTATTACTTTGTGGAAGAGAATGTATTTGCAGACTTTTATACCTTATTTTAATGCTGTACCATAATGAACTGAAGTGTTGGCAGACAGGCGGTCCCCAGAGGTTTCATAATGCTTAAAAACCCCCAAGTCTTCTCCCTGTGCCTCTTTATTAAGTCAAAATACTATGACAGGTGCATGTCATATTTGAAAACCTGTGTTGGGAAATAGACCTGACATTAATAAATGGTCATGGGTGGGATAACCACTGTGCCTAGAAGTCCCTGACAGACCCATACACATCTCTAGGTTCTAGTATGGGTTGATTATAGCACATGGTATTGCCAGGGAGACCTCTCTGAGAATTGAAAACATTCCCTACCTAAAGATTTTGATGTAGTGAGTAAGTACAAGACACTAGTACCTGCATTTTGGTTTTGGCAGAATTTGAACATCCACTTTGCAGAGGAGTAAATGATGACATAAGCTTTAAGTCAGAAAACCCAGCCTACTATTAAATTGTTCTGTGCATCTTTATTGTTCTCTTTACTTATGGTTTAAGAAGGTATTTATCTCAATATCCTTGTTTTTTGAAAAGCTATATTAAATTATTATCTTAAACGTACTTGCTAAAAGTATACTGTCTCTGTAGGACAGTGAAACAAAGCAGTAAACAGACACAAAAGACTGAAAGGCCTATTTTATATTTGCTCTTTCAAAGGAAATCCTCAGCTCTAACTAATAATAGAATCATAAAACGGTTTGTGTTGGAAGGGACCTTAAAGATCATCTAGTTGCAACCCCCCAACCTTATCCAAACTTAAGATAACCCTAAAATATCTTAATAGCTAGACCTTAAGATTTTACTCCTAATATAAATATTCTTATCTGTCCAGAAAACAAGTATCAGGGAATATTTTGGCTTATAAACCTTTTTTTTTTAAAAACTCTCACTTATTTTAACTTGCATGAACCACTGGTTAACTTATTGTACCCAGTATATCATTACTTGAAAGAAAATACAAGAGGAGTTAAATTATTTAAATTCCATATACCACCATTATAAAGGGTTACAGACAATTCTGAGAGCAGGAAGATGATTTTTGTTATGGTGGTAGCTTACAACAGTTTGATATTGCCGTCAGGGAAGAAAAGCAGTCTAAGGTAGCTACTCCTGCATATTTTTTTGAATGATAATGAATACAAACCATTTATCAAATATGAACAAACAACTTCTCTCAAACAATCCAGGTACTTGTATCTGCTCAGTCATTCATCAAACCATAGCAATTAATGAACATTTGCTAAATTTATAACTGTTGAAAAGCTTTTTCCATTAAAAACAGTTAGCCTACATTTCAGGATCATGTCTTCAACGAGTACAGATGGAGAACAACTCCCTCCCTCACATACCTGTTGTATAACTCCATATTTCCTCATCCAAGTTGGTTAGTTGTGGCAAATTAGTATTTATAGATTAAGTCACATGATTGCACAAATCAACTAATTAAGTAAGCAGGCTTTTTCGTTGTTCCCTGTCATGCAGACATCCAAGACCTATGTACATGCCCTTTTTCAGAACTGCAAAATCACAACACCTTAGAACCATTTATCCTTAGATATAGTCCTTGCGAGGTAGACAAACCACCAGGGACAAGCTGAAGGCTTCCTAAGAAAGTGGGCAAAGAATTTCAGAGAAGATGGACAGAGGCCCCTCCTGGAATGGCTAGGTAGGACTCGAGTCACCTGCATTCAGGTCTCTTCTGTATTGGCTGCTTCAGCCCTCGGCAGCTTCTCAAGAGACCTGAGAAAATTTGCACAGTTGCCTTCCCACTTCCTTTATTCATCCAAACACCTTTCTGTTCATCATCTGGTCTGAGTCAATTCTAAAATTGCAATGGACACATTCCTGTGACAGCAGAGCAGTAATAAAATATATACCACCTTAAGAGTACAGCCCAAGGAGCAGGGAATTTGACAAATGACATATCCAACAGGAAGCCTGTGGATCTAAGTAATATGCATAATGAATAGCTAGTTTTGGCCTGTTTTTCCGCTCTATGCTCAGTTATAACCACAATAAAAAAGATCTTCCAGTTTACGTGGCAAGTGGTGTTGCACCCATGTGAAATGCATTTCCATAACATTGGTAGCTGCCGCAAGACTCCTAAGAAAGAGCTTGATGGTAAGCAGTAGAGCTGCAAGCCACAGCAGCAGCAGCAACAGAGCTGTGACTGAGGATTCCAAGTCCATCACCACTTTGGTGTTAATGCAAAAAGGCATCCAGAGCACAAAGACTCACTCCATAACTTTGCTCTCTCTTCCACAGTGACAGGCTAGATCTGCGTGGTTTAATGGGAATAAAAAAAAAAAAAAAGAAAAAAAAAACCCCAACACTATTCCTGTGGAATCCATATGTTTAAAATTCTTACAGATTGAAAGAATCTGACTTATTTTCAGGTTTGCATCTGCAGAGCCTCAGGTTTAGACATTCAAGTTCACCTGCTTCTAACTAATCATATAAAGAGTTGAAAGGCTCTTTGATGATTATTTTTTATCTTTTGAGAGGGGTTAAAGGCTTTCTTAAAATTCCAGTGACAGTAATTCAGACCTTTTTTACTCTCAGTTTTTCTTAGACTCAGTGTCAACTGAGTCACCCCAGCAAAGTGGAATCATGACTGTCCCTGAAGAAAAAGGGTACTGGTGCTTGAAACCTCTTTCATCCCAACCCCAATATGACCTCCCACTTGAACAAAGACTCTTGAGAGTCAAGATTATTTTTATGATGGTTTGCCATATCTGAAAGCACCAACTTGCTACAGTTTAAACTGAGCTTAAGGGAGGTCAGGTAAGGACAAAAAGGATTAATATACAAGTAGCAAGAGAATAAAGGATAATGTGGAATCTTACAAGCACTTCCACTGAACCTAGTGAAAGGTAATTGCAAAAGCACAGATGTTAAAGGGAAGATTGGTTTTCTAATACATACAGTTTTTTGGATATAAGAGAATAGTGGCTTTACAAATATTTGTTCATTTAATTACAAATACATAATTAGATCTTTTAGATAATTTACATTATTTTTAAAAAACAATTTTCAGTGTTGTTCATTTTATGAACAACAGCAAACGAACAGTGATCCAGTATTTTAAAGCCTTTCCTGTAAACAAATACAAATTTTTATGATGCCTCTAATGCCTCTATGAATATATTTTCATAAATACTGATGACTTGGAGACACAAAGCATATTAACATCCCAAATCCCTTTTTTTTAGTTCCTGCTTGGTAATGAAATTATCATACCCCATCCACTGATTGAAACTGTTGCAATATCACAAGAGAAAATCACTCTAATTCCACTCCTTGCAACTGGAGCTAGATCTAATTATAATGAATTGTGTTGAGAAATCTTTGACTCAAAAGGATTAGACACAATGGCTTAGTAGTTAGAGAACAATGTATATTCCCAATTATTTTAGCATTAAAATATCTCTGAATACTAAGCATTTTTAGAAGAGTTTTCTTCATAGTGAGTAAGCATGTTTAAATTTAATTAAATTGTTTCTTCTGTTGTGATAAACTGGAGGGTTCCTGAACACTTCAGCCTTTCAGATGTACAGTCACAAGGTAATCCCTGTAAACTGATAAGCATAGCACTGAATGTTGATTTCCTTACTGATATTTCACTTCTAAACCCCTTTTGTGTTCTAAAAACATGTTTGTAGTACAATGATTTTAAGCTAATTTATTTCACATTTTTTTCTCTTGGCCTTACGTTATTCACCATCTTCCTGCTCTTTTAGTGGAGAAAACCAAACTCCTTAAGGACATTTGAAGGTGACAGCTTAATGTTCATGATGTGTATAATATAGGGACAGTTCACTTGAAATAACTTACGACTTGCTTGGGGCACATTTATGTCCTAAATAATAAACATATGCCTTTAAGGCTGTTCTTACACAGTTAAATCCCTGCAGATTGCAAGTGCAATTTCTAGCTTCTCAGTCTCATGTCATTACACTGCATTTTTAGTAACCTACTTCTCTAAGATACTGTTTTGTTGGGAGAGGTTGTCACTGTATTGGAATAGATATAATTGAAAGGCTGAGTGAAAGACATACACTTGTATGTAACAAGAGTATCCAAGTCAGGCAGCATTGGTGGGAGCTAATAATACCCACACCCAGCCCAATAGCCCATGTAAAAAGCAAATGAAACTGATTAAAGACCATGAAGTGTCGAGACCTTCCCAGCAAGCCTTGATTTTTTAAAATTTTTGTATCAAATAAAATAGGAGAAACAAAAAGAAAATAAACAAGTGTGTTAACTGCGAATGCGCACCGTCTGTACAAACTTCTAAATGTCTCTGTAGTACCTTGTGATTATAGAATGCTCTACTTACATTTTTAGATGCATGTTATCTACAATTCCATAAAACCATCCTATAATGTTAGCAACACATTCTCAGAGGAATACAGTACCATAATGTTAAGCATGTAAGTAATATTCAAATATTTGTCATTATCATTTTATGTTTCACAAACATTAACTCCCTCATTTTTATTGTTAAAATAAATTCTTAATTGTAAATAGGTGTTTTAACACTGCCTTTTTTAACAAGGCATAATCATCTTCATTTTGATGTATATTATAGAAGCTATAAATATGCCACTTATCTGAAAAAGCGATACAGTCTATTAAGTAAGTTATATGCTCCTCTCAAGAAGACTGCATAATTAAGGCTAAAGAGCTGCAGGATAAAATTTATGTAATAATAATTTCTTGTATCATGCCCTACATAAGAGAATTCTAAAATATTTTTCAAGATTTAATGCATAAAGTACCACAAACACCCTTTGTGTGTCTTAAAGCTAGTGTCTAGAAATCATCATGAAACTAGTCAGCAAGTTGCTGTTTGTTCTTTCGTGTTTATAGTTCTAAGAATTGAGAAAATTTTCAAAAAACTTAACATGGAAAAAAGTATTCTTGTTGATTGTAGCTCAGTATGTTCTCTTTTAATCTTAAGAATATGAATTTGAAAAGAAAGTAGAGTAACACTGTGTCCATAAACAATCAGTCATAAAAGTTTACTTCTGTTCTGTGAGTGTACAGGTTAAAAAAATTCCAAACAACTCTTCCTTTCTCTCCCTCCAAAAACCCTAAAATGAGTTCACATCCTGCCCATGCAAATTACATATAGCAATAACTATTTGGCCTTACTGAACATCCCTTCTCTAGTTAAACAAACTACAAATATATACATTCAATAAAGAACTAGTAGTGATTTCTTAGATTATTTTCTGCTATTACCCAGAAACATTTAATTGAAAAAAAAAAAAAGTTTTAATATTTCCAGCCACCCTTGTAGTTCACCAGAATTTCCTTTCTTATATCACTGTAGTAAACTACTGATCTGGAACAGAGCTATTAAGTTGCTCCAGTTTCAAAATCATAAAGTGAAACAGCAATGTCTTGGAAGTGCATATCTTAAGTTTAGTTGTATGAGTGCCATAGTAATAACCAGGTAAATTCATGACAGCATACTGTCACTCCAGCTATGTTTGCTCTAGTCCTAAGGATTTGAGCTATGAAATGACAGTTCTTGAATAACTATTTGTTGTCGTCCTGGGAAAAACAAGAGTATTACTGAATATGAAGCATACTTCTGTTTCACTATTATTATTTTTTGTTAATAATTATTATCAAGAACTACATGACTAGATTGAGCGATAATGCAGGAAAAAAGTAGACTTTCAAGTATACATATAGGAAATCTATTATGTTCTTCAGTACTGAGAGAGACACTATCTCTCTTGACAAGAAAAAGAATTTCACTGTGTGGATTTATTACTAGTGAATAGCGCAAATATTAAAAACCCATTATCACTCTATAAGTCAGAGAAGAAAAGTGAAAGAGTAAAAGACCAACCCTCTGAACACTGAAATACGGACATTTCTCTGAACTCATGAATTGGTTCATTTTGTATGCCAACAGCAAATCCCACCAGTGTCCCAGGAAGGAAAGGTACCACGGATATGGCAATTCGTGTTCATAGTCCCATCGGTCATGGCAGCATTATTTCAGGGCTTTGTAATGACTAAGACAGTTGATGTCAAAATTCCTACCAGCCAGCTGATCTAGGATCACCTAATCCACCTGGCATTCCATTAGACATGGAAGTGCTTATTCTGTGCAGGGGGATACACAGTTTGATGTTTGCAATAGCTACCACAGCTCAGGTTACCTTCTGGAACAAATCAATATGAAAGCAACCACAAGCAGATATTCCCCTGCTGCGTTTAAGGGCTTTGGTGCCTACCTCTTCTTCAGCAGGTATCTTTACAGTTAATCATACCCCCGAAACATAATGCTGTGCTGATGAGTCTGATGCATCGCAAGGAAAAATATCTCTACCTCTTATCTTTTTCTCTCTGGCTCATATCATAGAATCATAGAATGGTTTGGGTTGGAAGGGACCTTAAAGATCATCTAGTTCCAATCCCCCTGCCATGGGCAGGGACACCTTCCACTAGACCAGGTTGCTCAGAGCCACATCCAGCCTGGCCTTGAAGACATCCAGGGATGGGGCATCCACACCTTCTCTGGGCAACCTGTTCCAGTGCCTCACCACCCTCTCTGGGAAGACTTTCTTCCTGACATCTAATCTAAACCTCCCTGATTTCAATTTATACCCATTACCCCTTGTCCTGTCACTACAGGCCCTTGTAAAAAGTCCTCTCCCAGTACCCCTGTAGGCCCCCTTCAGATACTGGAAAGCTGCAATGAGGTCTCCTCGGAGCCTCCTCTTCTCCAGGCTGAACAAGCCCAGGTCTCGTAGCCTTTCGTCATAGGAGAGGTGCATATCATTACTAGTGTCACATCCTTAAAAGTTTAAAATGGATTTTTGTTTCCTGTTGTGGTAAGAGATTTTCTCTAGGGAGAATTAAGTAAGAGAAACAAATAGTTCCGTGAGCAGAAGAGCTGATTTCTTATAGATTTGCATTTCCTGGCAAAATTCCCTACTGTCTAATGAATGAGTAATGCCCATTTAAACTTTTTCAGCAGCTGAAGCATTCCTCACAGGTATTCTCTGAGTCATTCCTCTGGAGTCTAACAAGAATCAAATTCATGCCTTCACCTTTTTTGAGGGGAAGAAATCTATGGAGTGGCTGATGTTGTGGAAAGCAGTAGAGTAGCATTACATGACAGTACCTCAAACCCCTCTACCTCTCCTATTCACACTTTGCAACTTCTGTCCTAATAGTCATAACTGACCAATATCTTCAGAATTCTAAACAAGAAGAGCCTGAGATAATACAACCCTGATTCCTCTTAACAGGATAAAAAGCAATATGTTTCTCTAAGTCTAATAAAAAACTGAAAACAGTACCAGTTTTGAGGCTTATACATGAGGGCTATCCACCAAAATATCCCCATGAAAATATTGAGAATTACACTGAAATCAATTAAAAACTGAAATAATCCAAAAAGTGTTCAGCATAATACTTGTAGATTAAAGAATGACAATTATTTTATGCACAGTGCAGACAAACAGTTTGGATTTGGTGTGTGGAATTAAAGAGATAATAATTTTCTAATGTATACTGAACTTCTGTATGAAGATTCTCTAGCTGACAAGAACCAAAATCTTACACAGAAACCTTCTTAAAGTAATAATTGACACTACCATCTCTGAAAATGAGAAAATTCAGCCCAAGTTCTTCAGATACAGAGCCGCTTCAGACCAAGTTAGTTAAATGAGGGAGCTTTAGCAACTATCTAAAATAAAAAATAAATGTATGAGAATTGTTAATATGTCTATCTGAATGCAGTACCACAGGTACTACCCATGAACAAAACCTAAAATACAATACAAAAATAAATTTAAAGAAAAAGTAGCCTTTCAGAAAAGGGCAACGAGGAATACTATTTTTGACATGGCGAAGATGTAAATCTATAATTCACTTAAAGAATGCAAACTTGGGGGTTACAAACTCATTTATACCCTATTTTCTGTGATATTGGCATTTTCATCCAAGATCAGGGTTGCTAGCTCATGGCAATACAACTAAAAAAGTTGTTTCATGTTGAGAGCTGCTTGGAGAACTTGGTTTAGACATGTGTTCATATTGTCAAACATTCAGTTTGCTTAAAAAGGTGTTCACAGACTTGTTAGGATCAAGAAACAGGGAGGGAACTACATCAGTAAAACATGTATTTCTTTCAAAAAACTACCCGTCATCTTCCTTTGAACTTATTCTACTTCTAGAAATAATAAAATGTTTAAAATTCATCTGGCTGGGAACTGTTGGGATGCAATTTGAGAACACCGCTGTCACTCCCACTGCAGAAACTCATGACACAAAACACAAACCTCTGACTTCTCTTTTTCCCTCTACTGAAGTACTCTAAATGCTCTCCTGGCTTTGGCTACTCTTTCTCTACCACCAGCCATATGTGAGTATGAATGGTGAAGTGCTTGCTAGGGAATGGGGCCAGCAGAGCTGAACCAGGAGGGAGGCCTGCTGCTGCTGGGCACAGAGCCCTGGAGGAGGAGTGCTGCATTTGCCTAGTGGGAATCTCGGCTTCTTGAAGGAATCTGGATGGCATTTCCATAACCACATTCCTTCCAGGAAATGCATGAGTGACTTCAAAGCAAATACTGTTTTGTTGGGTGTAAGAAGTTATTACTTGCTATTTTATTGCTTTGCTTCTTGGGTTTTGAGTATCCTTCTCTCTCATGGCATCTGGAGTAACATCATGACTGACTTAGTCTCAGAGAATGTCTATAACAAGCTACAAATACAAGATAGGATTAGCCACTGAAACACTTCTGCATCCAACTTATCTCAACCCTTAAGTCTTTTAAGATAGAAACCTCCACAGAAGGAGAAATGTAAAAAGCATTACATGACTCTAAAGAGCATATTAACCCTTCCTCATGCCTAGAACCAGTTGAAGTCTTATCTGTCTGTAAAATTACAAACAGAGCAGCTGAGCTTCTAAAAAACAATGTAGGAGACTTTACAGAGATCTAGCTTCCAGTGACTGCCTATTACATCACTGATGTGTAGGGTGTGCTCCAGCCTATGTGGTAAAGCTCAATACACAGTTCCCTCACCACAGCCCTGTAGGACTCCAAATGCATCCTCCTCTGATGCCACACAGTGTTTCAGATCCAGAATTACCAGTACATTTTTAAAAGCTTTCCAGAACACTACATGTTCAAATGTTCAAAGAGAAAAGTCTTAAAAAGACATAACCCATGGGATTCACAGTGTTACAACCTCACTTTTATGAAAAGATTAAGAGGTTGCACTTCCTGGCCTGAAAACATACAATCTGATGGTATTCACACTGCGACGTGGTATGGAGACTCCCAGGGGAACCTGTTTTGTAGTAGCTCTGAACGTTATCCCGAATATGTCTATTTGAGAAATAAATAGTTCTTCAAAGGTCTTCTCTTGAAAAGGGCAAGCCATTTAAATACCTTGTAGGATTTGGACTAGGGTAATTACATACACCTAGAAGCTCTACCTTTATTCCTGTGAAGCTGGTAACTGAAACTTCAAGATGGTATCTGTAGTCTTTAAAGAATTTTTTTACATCCTAAGCTTGATCTGTTAGACTTCAAATGGCAATACTGGTTATAAATTATTCATGATTTATAGCTGTCTCTTCTGAGACATGATCTTCAAACTAAGCAGTCTCTTCATCTCTATTCTTCCCTTCAGGCCTGTTGCATGCAGGCCTATAGCCTGTCTCACTGTTGCTCTTGGTATTAAGTATAATTTTAGAACATCATCTCATTGTTTCCCATTTTTCATAGCTTTTCTCTTTCTCTCTCCCTGTCTCTGACACCTTCTACTTCTTTACCTCTACATTTATTTACTATTTTAACCATAACCTAGTTCCTTCTGCCTCAGTGCCTTTATTTTTTCTTGCTCTCCAATTTTAAAAAAATCATCTAATAGCTAAACAGATTCTGGGTTTGACAGCGTCTTTTTCCTTAATTATTTTACTTTCTACCCGATGTCAATAATATCCTCCCAGAAAGCTCAAGAGGTTAAAAATACACCCAAACACATCTGCCGTCTCCTTTCTTAGCATATAAATAACCATTCTATTAAAGCTAGTTTTTTCCATTTCACTTCCTCACCAATCACACCTTAGACTATTTTGCAACACCTACTTCTGCCAGCGGATGTTTCTGCTGTTACATGTTAGCTGTGATTGTGAACAAGATTAATTTGCACATTGCTGAAGGTTTGCACCTGGCTTCTGCAAGACAAAATGCTTAAAAAACCAGAAACAATTTGGTATCCACACAGAGCAGGCAGTGTCCTCAGGCAGACTGAGAGCAGGAGGATGAGGACACTGTTTACCTCCCAATAATTAGTCCACAACAGCCTTCTCTAAAGATATGTCTCAAATGGGAAAACAAATACATCTGTGATGTTTTTATTTAAAATTGTTCTAAATAGTTATAAAACCCCACAAGTATGATTCAGAATATCTTATTTTTAATAGTCATAGATGTGAACTCTGGAGCACTCTATTCCAGGTAATTCAGCAATCTCTTACAGCAACACAATGGATGTATCTGTTTAAGAACATGGAACAAATTGTCTCTGAAATTCTTCCACTTTTCTCACTGGAAAAATACAGTTTTTAGAGGTAAATGACTTGCCCAGGTCATTATAGTTTTAAAATATGGTTCTAATACCTTCTAGATGTTTACAAAACACTGACAATAAAAAAGTTACTCTCAAAGAAGCAAACCTAAACACAGATCCAGATTCTCTAATTAATATCATCTTAAGCTTTTGTGTGTAGGATTATGATATTTTAAAAGCTTTTTAAAAGTCATACATGTATGTCTGTAGCTAACATATTGCTTATTTATATAATATGCATGACTTCATGTCACATACGTGACATAAATAAATGATCTCTTAAGTTCAGTTCATGGCAAACTAAATTAAGAGCTCTAAATCTTAGGAGTAACCAACAATCTTGAGGCAGATGCGTTCCTTCCTGAAACATGCATTAAGGGGAGTAACCTGCTGCAGTACAGCCATTTGCATGTACAGCAGGAGACAAGCAGAGCGTATGTGGGAGAGAACATACTTGTGTGAGACAGCACGTGCTGCTCAGAAAGTGGGTAGGCAACAGATACGTATTCACCGAGACAGAGAAGGCTGTTCTTCCCATGCCTTGAACACACCATGCAAGATAAAGAAAAATGTTCTGTTCTTTTGAGGACTGTAGACCTCTAATAGCCCAACACAGGATATTTTTCAGGATTCCTATATTTCAGATTAGAAAACTGATTTCTTTTGAGTCACACTCACTCTCTTAGGTCAAAAGGTGCTTTTCCAACCCATCTAAACTGGGTTTACTCTGCTATGGAGCATTTTTACAAATGAAATTCTGGTTAGGACCTATGAGACAAGCTTAAATGCATAAACTACAGATATACATAAATTGACAACACAGAATACATGTTCTCTAGACTGACCAGACTGAGCATGGACTAACAATTGGTTATTTTAATTCGTGGTTTTATTTGTAAGTTAAATGCCACTGAACATAACTTATTTCCAGAAGTTAAATGCAACTATCTCTGCTTCAGTTCCAGACAGCCACACATTGTCAACTAGAAGAAAACAAGTACACTTTTGTCCACCTTTATAAAGATTTAAACACAATCCGCACAGACCTATCACTATTGTCACTGTAAAACCTCTGTGGGAGGGACACAAAACTGAACTAGCTTTACAGATTACGGGCATAGGTGGGAAGCTTCATTATACTTGATAGTGTAAGAAACCAGTACTTCTGTCAAGCAACTGTTTCTAAGGGTCACTCTATCAGCATCCACATCTCAAAAACAGTCGTCATTCCATAAGCACTAACATCGATTAGATGTAGGCAGAAAAAACTGATCTACCCCATGAATGACTGGGGAGCCCTGACAGCAGCTACATTTGGCTGCAGATTGAGAAAAGTGTCATACAACCGTGTAAGAAGGAGCACAGGACTCACTTTCCTAGTATACAAGCAGATCATACATTGCTACTTAGAGATAGTGAGGTTACCATGGTAATCACTATTACAATTAAAAAACCCGAAACCATTGAGGAATACGAAAACTTCACAAAAATTTACAAGACGTGTATTATTTCTCTCCCTTCTTCCTTTCTCTTTACATATGATACACACACGCATTGTTAAACTCTCACTCAAACAGCAACTCCTCCTGGTGTAACCAATTTTGAGGATTTTAATATATAACAACTTTAAAAAACAATAGCTTATCATCCACGGCCATTTTTAATGCAAATGAATACTAAGATAAGCACTGGAAGTCCCACACAAGTTGCAGTAAATCTTAAACAAGAAGTTAGCATTAGAAGTCAGTTTAACAAGTTGTGTGCCCATCCTCTCTCCCTACTTACGTAGCTGGGTAAACAACAGGTTTCTGGAAAAACTTAGTATGTCAACATGTAGAAGTGGAAAGTTGACTGGGAGGATTCCTTGCAGAATTCTGTAGGCTTTTCAACACTGAATGCCTTCATGGTAAAACCATGAATTTTTTTAAGCAACAGAATTATCTTTTGCTATGCAATTTCCTTTTAAGTCAGTATTAAACAGAGGCAAATAACAGAAGTTTAAAACACATTTATGTATTGCTGCCAGCTGTGCCTGTCATTGATAAAAGAAACAGAAAAGTGTGGGCTGTCTCTCTCAATGGCATAATCACTACCTGGTTTATGCACTTACTTACATTTTAATTAACTACTAATTGAATGATTTGGTTACCCTTCAAGTACATAGGGGTATCCTGTAAGAATCAGGAGTATCAGGAAACTCAAAATTACCACAGACACTCAAGAACCCATATCACTCACTGGTTAGACACTTTGTGGACAAGTTTTTGAGTGGAAGGTGAAGTGATCCAATCTTAGACAACAATTAAACTCTCTCATGCATGTGTCACCTTTACTACTCATTTTCTTGTAAGCCCCAGTGCCTGAGGGTTTTCACTCTTACCCAAAACTCTCTTTTCTGAATTTACTTGTCTACAGGTGTCATCTGGTTTCCATGTTGTATAACAAACCTTTTCAAAGCATACAGCCTGCTTTTTTTCTGGCAAGCCAGACATGACAAGAAAAGAACACGAGAAAACTGCATAAAATTCGGTTTTCTTCATTTTAAGCAAAAAGTGTTTGTAAAAAAGCAGAAAGTTTTAGAGCAATCCTCATGGCACTGATTACAGGCCCTGATTTTAAATAGTAATATTATGAGTTTCTTTTATTTTGCTTCTCTGCATGACCATGCCTACATTGGTACTTTTTAGTACCACCAGAAACAAAATAAAAATAAATCGTTTTCAATGGTTTGGGTTTTTTTGTGTCAGAAGTCAAAGAAGAATAAATATAAACCAAATATTATATTTTTATGTAAAATATTTCTTTTTCAACCACTCCCATTAAATATTGCCACATAAATTTAGAGCAGAATCTGGCAGATGATGTTGAAGAACATAGTGTGCACATGTTCCAAAACACCTCCATGGAAGGAAAGATGGCTTGAGAGAAGAGAAATAGCTGTCCTACAGCTCTACAGCTGTTCAGTGAGAGCACTGGGACTAGACCTGAGATACCTTGCCTGCTGCTTCAGTGTCTTAATCAATAATCTACACTGCTCCTTTGAGATATTTTTGGGCTATGTTGTTTTCCAACAAGCCAATTTACTTTTTACTATGTATCTTTGTTGGGTTCTTCTGCTCAAAGTCATCTTCTTTTATTACTGAGCTGCCTTAACTCTCCAAAGCCCATGACATTTGGTAGCTGATCACACTGAGCTCTGAAGAAAGTTGGGTTTGATCTGTGCTACTTTTGCAACTCGATGTTTTGCCTTCCAGCAGCTCATACCCGGGTGAATTTTAGTCTTTTCTTGGTTACTTAGATGGCTTTCCTGGGGGTTTGAAACTAAATATTCGCTGATGAAATCTTCTAAAATATTTAAAAGAAGCCAAAAATAAATGGAATTGAAGTCCTAGGAAAAGAAAAATAGTGCTGGAAGTCAAGCAATAAAGCATGTTGTATTCCTCCCAGCACCCCTCAGGCTCTTTGTTTATGCTGCTGTCTTTCCAGTAATGTCCCTGTGCATTCACTGGAAGCAAGATGCTGGTGTTCAAGTGGTACTTTCTTGTATAAATATTTCTTCTGCTGGGGGGTTCAGACAGAATGAATCTGTGAAATCTGCAGCTCCCCTGCAGAACATTGCCTCCATGCAGTCATGCCTTCTCTCCTCTGGAGAGGAAGTAGAAGAAAACATCAAGTTTTATTGCAGCCTCAGGTTATGTAATATTGTCTCCTGGCTCTGAAAATAACTGGAAACATCAAGATCAAAGATTAAACGTACTGTATCCTCAAACTCCTCTTCTCTCAGAATGAAAGGCTTTCAGAAGAATTCCAGAATGCCCTCTGCCATGCAAGACAAATTATAAAGAAGTAAAAGCAAATCTGAGAAGTGGTGGCTTATGAACTGCCTTAGTTCTGTGCAGTCATTTCAGCAACCAGGACATGCACAAAGCTCATTAAACAGTACTAATTTCAAGGGAGTTTTCTAACATGTCTTAAGTCTGATGTTATTTAGACCAAAAATATTAAATACTTCCTTTTCTTGTATTGGGGAGTTCACCAAATAAGACTGTATCTAATTTTCAATCCCTTCTGAAATTTTAGGAGGCCTGCAGTAGAGTACATAGATGACATGTGGGTCTCTCGTTCAGCCAGTACAGGAGCAGTTCTGTCCACAGCCCCATCCGCTAACCAGAAACAGAGCCCTAATGTTTAATATCAGATTAGCTGATAGGACACCATGAAGGAAACTGGTCCACGTAAGATCTGATTCCCTTTAGGAGCTGTCTGTTCCTTTTGATTGACCAATTACTTTTAACCTTGTTACTTCAGGTACTTCATATTAGCAGTTTCCAATCTAGGCCTCAAAGTGCCACCTTCATTCCCATTTTTACATCTTACATTTATCTTATTACCCCTGGAGTTGCCCACACTCCCTTTTCACAGAAATCTTTTGCACAGTCGTCTACGAAGTCCAAATATGTAGACACATGACAGTATAAATGTTATGCTTTACCACCCCTGTAAAACAAAAACAGCCACCATTTTGTGGGTTTTTTCCTTGATGCAAACTGCTGAAAATTTCAACATGATATTTGCATCACTTTGACAATTCTTATTTCATTCCATTTCATCCTGATAGTGTGTTTGATCTAAAGTACCAGGGACATGGTGTACTTCATGTTCTGAATTACAGAAACAAGCCAGTTATTAACAATTCTCCCTGTATGTAAGAGCAGGCAGGGTTTGATGTTGCCAGGAAGTGGATATACCATCTGGATACCTTGAAATGAATGAAATAATATAAAACATATTGCTTATTTGCTCACATTGGTGATTTCATTGTATCTCCAAATTTGTATTAACATAATGATAATAGGTGAAATATTGAAAATTAATCAAATCATTGATTTAAATATGCACAGCGTCCTTAGCTATAGATGGGTAATTTTTTTGAAGCAGACAGCTTTTCCTTAAGTATTCAGATAACCAGACAGCCAAAAGAGCCAAGGACACAGAATACCTGACTGTGTCGGGCACAGCAAGATTTTGAATAGAGTAGCACCCCAACTGGTTGTGTTTCCTAGAAACTGTAGTGCTCTACTTCCTCATGTTACTTAAGATTTCTGTCATCCCCACATTTTATCACCTCTTTGTTCAAATTTTCTATCACAGTAAGTCTAACAGGTCATTTAGAAGCCTAATCACTCCTAACCATTTAAAGATGAGACACTGAGCTTTCATCATGGGTTGATGCTTCCTAGGCAGGAGGGGAGTTGGGAAGGGAGCAGAAGGTTCTGTAATTTGCAGATTATTTACACACAGGAGCATAATGGTTCACTCACAGCAGTTGCAACCTATTACATCAGGCTGCTGCCACATCTGAACACTAATCCTGCACTCTAAAAATCCTCCTGTGTTAGCTAATGCCATTGCAGCTATTCAGCTGCCTTCAAAAAGAAAAAAGATCAGTTCTTTGTAATTATGTCCCAAACCAGGAAAATAATAATATGTAAATATATAGGGTCAATAACATTCATTTTCCCTTTGAATGTCTAGGAAACTTAGAAACAAACACATCACAATTTACCTTCAATCCCTTGTTATATTTCCACATACTGACATTTTTCAGCAACAAAAAATTCTTATGGTGAATCTTGTCTGTGTGAATTCAAGGGAAGGTGGGAACAACAGTAATAGATTTTAATTACTATCTAGTGTCATTAGTTTCTTTCCTCCTATAATTAGAAACTAATGAGAAGTGGAACACATTCTGTCAAATGAACTGAGAAAACAGCACTTCAAGTGGAATGAGTGGCCAAGGACCAAAAAAAAAAAAAAATCCAGAACTGTCAGGCAGAAAGTCATGTCATACACAAAAATATTTCATTTGCTTGGATGGCTGTAATGATTCAGCTCATTTTGCAGGATTTTCATCAGCTGGGGTTGTCATTTCAGACAATCATAAACTAATTCCCGTTCTCTCCTCCCTGCTCCCGCAGGAAATCAAGGTGTTTGATGTCAGACATATTCACACAAATACACATTACTCTCTAAAACCAGAAAAATAAGATAAATCTCTCATCCCCTGCCCTCCACCCTGCTGTGCAATGTAGTTTGGATTCATCCTTTGGAATGTAAATTGAAAACCAGGCTTGCAGCTATCCGAATCCCAGAGATAATCTTATATAAATGGACTATAGTGCGAGCTTTGTCAAAGTCTTAATATTGTTTTACTTCATCACATAATCAAGCTATAACCACAGCTTAGAAATGGATATTTAGAATTGGGGTAAAATCACTTAGCACAGTTGCTGTGCTGTACCAGCAGCGACCATGAATCATCTCATTCTTTATGTAACGCCCAGACAGAGCAAGTGCCAACAGTCAGGTAGAGAATGGCACCACTTTCAAGGCTTCAGGTCTGCTGCAAGCAAATATCTACACATGGCAGATTTTCTTCCTTTCTTTGCCCTAAAGGCTAAACATCCACTGTATTTTGTTTCACATCATGACTTCCCTATGACATAATAGTGGTATTTTGCAGCTAAACCTATTGTTGAGCATTTTTGAAAAGGAAGATACTTAAATTATTTTCTGAAACTGCCTGTTCCTTACACAGTCTAAAAATAAGTCAATGAAAGAACAAAAACCTGTGAAGGACAGAAATAATGAAAAGGACATTTGGCAAAAGATGACTTAATGAAGAGGTTTCATGGTGAGATATCTAGTGGACAGTGCTCTTCTTGATTTTGCCTCTTCCCTGGACTTTTCATTTCTGGCTGTGGACACTAATAAATGTCAGATATCAGCTTACAATCAGCACTGTGATCAAATATCCATCCCATCTTTAGGAAAATTCACTCATGCGCCCAGCAATCACATACTTCAGCCAAAACTATTTGCCTGTGATAGATGTAAAAACATATTGCATTGGAGGGGCTAATATCATCTCTTCATATGATTAACCAATTTTAGTAGTACTGTTTCAATAGTGCTGAACTAGACAGACTTCAGAAATTTCTGATCTGTTGGAAGAAGAACAAACATAAATAGGTCATTTATGTTTTATACAGGAAATAATTTGAATAGGTTAAATCTGAATCCTGATGGAAGACTGTGTGTTCAGAAAAAATATTATGCTTTCCTCATACCATCGTTTTTGGCATTGACTTGGGCAATGAAACCTTTGTCCTGGGATTATCTTGGTTTATGTGTGGATGCATCATGAAACAAGAAAAGTCAATAATTAAAGCCTTTCAGTTTTGTTAAAGTATTTCAGACATTTTTAAAACCTTTTGTTTTCAAATTCCTCATGAGTGTCTTTTTTTTTAATATGATTAATTCAGAGCGACATTTCAGAGTACTCACAACAATGAACTTACAGCAAGGCTCCTACCTTAAAGAAAGTATTTATAGAAACCATATGTTACTAATTTAATGGTATTTCCATGTATCATGAAGAAAACCCAAGAAAACATATCTTTCCCATTAAACTACTATTTGCTTGTTCATTCCTTTAAAGAAAACCAAACACTGCTAGCTGTGAACTCTGCCCAACACAAAATGAGACTGTTGGCCAAGCTAACAGTAAAAGAGAGAAAACAAGGATGTATCTATTAGTTATTTATGAGGAAAAGATGATAAATTCTGCTGCCACAGTTGTTTTTCATTAACAATTTATGCAGTTTATACTCATTACTTGTAGCATAAAGGTGATGTTACTTTGGTAGTATTTCTACCATACAAGAGCCTGTTTAGTTGTTACAAGTGCTCCTCTATTAAAGTCAGTTATGCCATCTGAGTGTTTGTATAAACACTCAATGGGGAGAATAATTAGAAATTTTTAACATTCCATTTTTCACTGGCAAACTTGCCATTGTTTCTCATTTCTATTCTGAGGTGACGGTGCCCTCCTGTGGCACAGTTTTTTTTAATTTGCCTTTTTCTGATGTATACTCCATCCAGAAAAATTAACTGGATAGGGTTTACCATATACAAGCAGGTAATGTATTTATGTACCTTTTCATATGAGTTAATTGAGAAAATATTCCATTTCTATATTTATTTTCATACAGTCCTCTTAAATCTTTTAAAAGTTCTTGCTCTTTTCTGTATGGTTCCTGTGTAAATTTAGGAGAGAACAAAGCACTGGAAATCTGGAGAGCTGGTGCATGTCTGCATCAGCATGAAGCATGTGGCTGCTTTTGGCCGTGCAAACAAAACTGTGCCTTAGTTACCAAGAAAACAGTGACCTACATTAATCCTAGATGCTAGTCATTTGATCAGTCCTTAAAGAACAAATGATAGACTGAAATTTTACGATAGTTTGGCACATACGTTTCTCCTGTTTTTTTTCTCAGCAGTTTCTGAAATCCATCTAGTAGAGGAAAAATTCTAGTTTAAAAAAAATATATACAGAAGATACTCAGTAGCGTGTGTCTGCTAATTATTGATGTCAACATGTAAAAAGGCCAGCCCTTCACCTAACTGAATTTCCCTGTTCCAAACTCCATGTAGTTAACAGAAATGAAATACTGAATTTCCTCTGCTCCATAACCATCTATGAAAATGAACTGAAGTGACACATACCATGTGACCAGGTGGTAAACACATGATTTTTGAAGTTTTTCCACTGTTTTAATAATATAAATCTAGCAGTGTTTTAAACAACAAAACCTAATATCTTATAATAGTAAGTGCGAAGCAACCCCAGCTATAAGTGTTGCTACCTGAACTATAATTAAGACACCAATTTCCTGTTAGAAAGCTGTTCTTTTCTTTAGCATTTATGCTAGCTTCCAGATCACTTCTGAGTACAAATTAGAGGCTTGTTTCCCCAGTACCTTGCACTTTGCACAGTCACTTAAACATGCATAAAGAGAATACTAATGGGTATAATTTCCCATTCACTTCGCACAGGTATAAATGATTCCACAACCAGGAAGC
The DNA here is from genome assembly GCF_000690775.1 of Eurypyga helias. Lineage (NCBI taxonomy): Eukaryota > Metazoa > Chordata > Aves > Eurypygiformes > Eurypygidae > Eurypyga > Eurypyga helias. The sequence goes on along the minus strand of NW_010240511.1, from coordinate 79,060 downwards.
AATGAAGGATCACACCCACTGTGCTGATTAAATCAGTTAAGTGCAGTGTACATTCCCCCTGGCTATGCTTCCTGGCACGACTAATTCCCCTCTATCGAACCTTTGGGACTCAGGCCAGGATGTATGCACAGATGGTTCCTCAAATCAAGAATTCACTTCCCCTACTGTCTAACAGAGCCTGAATCCTGGCATTCAAATTACTATACCACACCAGTGTATGGTAGGAGGAGCTTCCCAGTTGCCTAAGTTGGCACAGGCTGCTTGGAATCTGTGTAAATTAGGATGTTACAGGACTGTTAGAAATAAAACCTTTTATAGGGGCCTATTAAGGTAATGTTCACTGGGTAGTGATGGTATGTATATCCTTCTCTAGGACAGATTTAAAGGCCATGAACTTTCTTGGCATGCAGCACGCATTATTGCCACCAAGAGAAATCTTCAACTTCCCATTCAGAGTAGCATTATGAAGATGGTGTGGCTCAAGTCAGAACCCTGTCCTGCACCTCACGATCTTCCCAACATAATTGGCAGGAATATGCATTTGGTAGAAAACATGATACAAGTGCTTATATGTGAGGGTAAACATGACCTGGTTAGCATTTTCCTTAGGGACTGCATTCTGATTTAAAGATATCTCACTGAAGAAACTGATTAACTGGTTATCATACCTTTAGATAAAGATGACTATATCTATATACAAATATAGATTAATACAGAAGAATTGGAGAAAAACATGTTTTCATACAAAGACAGAGTGATGAGGTCTAAATATATTAAGGATGTCTTTTTATGCTCTTCATTATAATAAGATTATTTTTTTCCAGGGATATTTTGTATTTCTTTAAAAATTGAAGATTATCTAGGTACTATTTTCTAGACATATGTAACAGTTACATATAACTTAAAACGGTCAGCACAACTGTAATGTCGCTTATAAAAGGCTAGGTAATCCAGAATCTTCTAATTAGGGTGACAGATTTTGAGTACTTAACTATGTTGTCTTATAAAGGTACCATCATGTTGCATTATCATTGATTTCCAGAAAAATCCAAAAGTATTTTAGTCCACTAAAGAGCAATCTGACATTTTGAAAAGCTTTCTTGCTGCAATAAAAAAAATTGGATAAACAAGAGCC
>NW_010240511.1:76948-77912 GCF_000690775.1 Eurypyga helias | reverse complement strand
AAGTAATAATGAAAAGATTATCAATTTGCCAGTGAGGGCTAATGAATGACACTGCTAAGGATCAAGTCTGGCCACTTTTTACTAAAATAATGTCTTAGTTTGACAGCTTCATGGAGGCATCACACCAGGAGTGAAAAATCACCTCAGGCACAGAGAGAATCTGAAAACAGAGTGTTTAAACTGGTCTCAGCTGAAGAGCAAAGTAGTCCATGAACAGAGTCAGAAAACACAAACGTGGATAAACACAGGACTGGGGCAAGATCCCAACATGAAAGGTGTAATTAAAGCAAAGTACTGTCAAACTCAGGTTCCACAGAGGACTTGATGCATTTTATGGTTTGGATGTTTTAAAACAACTGATACTAGATCCTAACTTGCATATCTTTGGTCTTGCACTAATTTCTAAACTCAGAGTACTTTTATTCAAAAAAATCTGAGAAAATCTGCTGTTTTTTCTTTCCAACATGCTTCTTGGTAGCATCTCACCATTCAGTCCCTGATTTGCTTAATGCTTTATTTACAGTTGTTCATATTAATTCAAGGTTAGAAATGATATTCAACACAACAGAATTATTGGCTTGCTTTTTCTTGGCACTTCCTCATTATATTTGTTCTTCTCACTCTTACCTTGAAATAAAAAAAAAAATCATCAGTATATCCCCACTGCCCAAAATCCCAACCAAGCAAGGTAAAAAAATAAACAAAACTCCTTCCTGTGGTATTAAAATTATTCCATTCTTCAGTAAGATTCTCTAAAACAGTGGAATTTATGCCACAATGCAATTGCCTGCAGCACCAGCAGGGTTTCAGATTAGAAAGCACCATGTAATTTAAAAGAATTTACACATCCTCAAATGATTCTTCAGGCTGTTCAGTTCCACACTGCCCTGCAAGTTATAGCTGGAACTCAGGTTTTTACTTCCTCTGATTCCTCTTTCTCCTTTAAGCCCATATAAAGTGTATA